>NW_014559346.1:826121-834084 GCF_001313825.1 Dinoponera quadriceps
CTCTCTCTCTCTCTCATGGGATTATATCGCACGAACGACGAGAAGAGAAAAGCAGCGCGAAGACGCGCAGCGAAGTGCCACTTGGAAGCTCAAAGCGGCGAAATTACCAGCATTCCCGTTTCCAAGTTTTAATTGCGTGTCGCTGACGTAGGACTTTTCGTCGGAGCGACGCGTTGGGGCGAAAAGTATCTTCCGTTTATTTTTCACAGTGTTTTCGACGCTGTGTGTTGCACGACCGTTCGTTTATTTTCGTCAAGTCCTACATACAGTTATCGTTTAATCAACGAGAAATCACACTTATAATGGCTCCGACGAGACAAACACGATCGCTCCAGTTATTCTACATATTTCTGTTATTATTAATTGCTCGCTCGTCATCGAGCTAGAGCGCAATTTGAAAGCTCCATTTATTTTTAATTAAAGGAAAGAGTGAGAGAGAGAGGGAGGAGGGAGATAAGGAGGTTTACTAGATTCATTATTTACATTTGTTGGCAGTTTGATCGTCGTGACTTCGTTATTTTCTTCAATAACGTAACGGGGACGCGTTTTGCTTCAGTTATTAATGATCCACCGTCAGAAGGGGTGAATTTCGTCCTTGGCGAATCCATGGAATGAGAAAACTTGTGTGGGGTACGGGGTGTCGCGGAAGAGCCGCATAACATATTGCCTTTGAACGTTTGATATTAAATAACTTTTTACATCTTGACCCACGGTGCTTTATTCATTTTTTTCTCTCTCTTCGCCTAAGCGGAAATTATTTCAGGCAATATTCGACGAATATTATTCCCCTTCTGACTTTTATTAAGCGTGTCGCTGGGCGCGCCGGGATTTAATTAGCGCGGTAATGGCTCACGTCCGAGGAGACCGAGTGCAATCAGGACGTACATATGAAAAGGAATACCGCGAGGAATATTGCGGGCCGAGTCGTCAATCGCAAAAAGCCGCGCGGATATTATATTCCGCCGGGAAGATAAATTTCATTCGCATTCCTCCGGCGGAATTGAAAGTACTTGTGTACCGTATGCGCTTTGAAAAGAGCGACGAACGAGAAAAATTTCTCTCCCTCTCTCTCTCTCTCTCTTCGGTCTTCAATTGCGAAGAAGCGAGAGCGCGCTGTTGTTTCATCGTCTCTAAATGGAAGAAAGATGCGCTGCATCTGCAGTGATGCGCTTTTCCACCGTAAGTCGTAATTAAAGTGAAAGAGAGAGAGAGAGAGAAGTGGAAATGGGACGGGAGAAGAGTATCTGTGTCAAAAAAGTCTGGATGCGCGTGGAAACGAGGATCTTTTCAGGTCAAATGTTATCCGCGCGCCGTTGCGGTTGCCGTTGCAAACCGTCACGGGCTTTCGATCCCCCGAGGTTACCGCGAGATGTACTTCGCTCTAAAAATGTAGACGAAACATGGGAGAACCTTTTCGGGGTCTCTCAAACGTTATTCCGTGACATTGTACGAGTCGGTCTCGCTCGATTCGAGCGATGGACGTTTCTTCGGAGAATCGCAAAGGTTAGTTTCCGTCGCGATCTTTTCATCGAAATTCACGAGGGATCGAGCGGAATTATGAATATATAAAGCGGAGGAAAAAATAAAATCTAAAATCTCGATTACGCGTAATCCAGATCTTTCATTGATTTTATTTCACCCTCTTAATTGCCGCAATTTAACAGCGCTCTGGCCATCGGAAGTCTACGAAACCTACTTTATTTCCCGCGGATTTCCTTCGGAAAAAGAATGGAATCGCTCTCAACTAATACCTTAGCCTCTGCACGATATCCATAAATTACCGATACCAGGCCGTGAATAAAAAGGCGGAAGTAAGCCGGAAATACTGCCGGCGATTTCGCGCGCGAAGGAAAGGGTCGTTTAAACCGAATCGGTGCTTTTTCTATGAGGTGTTAAATTTCGCGGGGCGGCGCCGATTTGAACGAGCAAATGGTATATTTCTCTGTCGCGCGCGAACACAGATTCCGGAGGAAGAAAAATTCGCGACACCGGATAAGCATATAGCGCGAGCGGGCGCTCGTTGTGTATCCAGAGGTGTTAATCCCTCCGACAGGATCCGTTCTTTCTCTCTCTCTCTCTCTCTATCTATCTCTCTCTCGCGCGCGAACCATCTACCTTCATAATTGCGGTGTTGTCTCGCGTCAGAGAATAAAGACGTGTTCGTATGACCGCCGCCGCCGGGCACGGTTTATTCGCACGAACAACGGCCGAGTAATTTCGAGTATGCTTTTGTAAGCGTGTCCAACGTGTTTAACTCTTTGAGCCGTACATTTTATTTCTCGATGTTTGAATTTTTCGAAACGTGGTATTTGAGTATCATCGAGGTCGCTGATTACGAATCTGAAATCAGAGTTTTAAAATTCAAAACGGCACATAAACTCTGGCGCGATAACTCTTACACTTTTCGGGGATACCATACTCTTAACCTTGGGAATAGTCACCTTATTTTCTTTTTTTAAATAAACGGACATTTAGATCCCAATTAAAAACTGCTGTTATTAACAAAATATAGCATATTATCTATCTCTCTGATTTATTATCATTCAGAGGTACTGTAAATATAGATTTACTCGCTATTTTTTGAAAAAAAAATAATGAGAGGAATATAAGTAACGACGTGTCCGTTTCGGACGAACAAACATGACAGCTGTGAGAAGGAAAGTTTATTAGAGCCGGAGGAGGAGGTCGTTTCGTCATAAACGCATGACGGAGATAAATCTGCCGGCTGCAATCTCGCGACCGGCACGAAGCGACTCGGCTGACGGCCGATTTTATATTGTTGCTCGAACTTTCTACACGCGGACTCCTTCCCGCAGAAATGGAAGAGGGAAGAAATGGCGAAGGAAAATAATGCGAGGGGAAACGCGATAACGTGAGGGAAGAAGGTAGGAATCGGTTTATTATTCCAGAATGCGCGCGCGTAGGTAAGAGAATATACGCGAACAATGAGATCACGGCAATTTGAAATCAACACGGATTATCCAAAAATTGTTCACAAGTACCGCAAATAAGAAGGAATTATTAGTATGAACGAAATACACAGACGCAAAATGTGCATAACGTTTTCTCTTAAAGCGGATCGGTGATGACGTTTCTGATAAAACCACCCGGGTGGATATTCGGGCGTAAAGAAGCGTGATAAAGATTATGAGAAACATGGAAAATGTTCTCTCCCGACTGGCGAAATTATTACAGTACGAATATGCGAGAAGGTGTTACCTCGCTTCACTAAGTGAGAGAGAGAGAGAGAGAGAGAGAGAGAGAGAGAAACGCACTTTTACGTCCTCGCAGTGCGTTTTGCGAGAGTTTTGCGAGTTTCCCCACGGCGTTCTTCCAGTCGCAACTACCGAATAGAGTAGCGCATTTCGCGCGCAGCTCGTATAACGCGCGATATATTTCGCAGTCTCGCATTAAGTCGGACGAGTTCACGAGAGAGCCTGTAATCCCGCGGTCGGAACTGCCGGGCGAGATAAGGCCCGGTCAAGAGCCGGTGTCCCGCCGCCCCGAATTAAAAGCTACGAAAAGGAGGGACTTTAACATGCGGTAATGCCCGCCCGAATTCATTCCGGAATCCTCGTTAATGGGCGTTTAGGACGCCGTTAACACGTCGTTAAGATCACACGCTTTCTCGACGGTCTTCCCCGAGTAGAAGAATGTGTAGGGAAAAACTACCAGCCACTGGACAGAAACTGGACAGTTTTTTGCTGGGTTGAATTAATTAGACAGTGATTGTTCAAAAAGTGTCCGAAAAATACTGGCTATTATTTCTTGGCTGGTTACTTGCCATAAACTATTCAAAAAAAAAAAAATAGGATGTTAATACGGCACAATTTTTATCCGGCAAAAATTCGTAAAATTCTCGCCTGGGGTTTTTTGCCCATTTCCGGCCAGAAACCAGACAGAATAAGGAACAAATGAAATAGTAAACAAATGAAATAGTCAAAATCTCATTAGGAACTAGTCAGGAACTGGCTAATTTTATGCTATCCGGTTACTGTCGAAGCAAAGTACCCCGAACATGTAAGTTTTTGGCCAATAAAACCGGAAACTGGCTAGTTAGAGAATTACTGGCGTTAGTTTTGTTTCGTCAGTTTGATACGTCAGTTTTGAGCTCTCCTTTTTCGAAGCGTCACTTCTCCAACTTGTTGAAAATTTCTTTTCCTCTAATAACGTGAGATTGATAGCGAATTCGGTGGATTCGGGCTTTGCCGGTAATGCATAGCCCGCCATCGCGTATTATTAAGGACTATTTCTTGGACGGCTGAGTTTAATAACGTGCACGTTAAATCACTATAATTAGTGCGATTATGCCGTGTGTCGCAAGGAACGACGCGATACTACGTCTAGGAACATGATATATCGCGGCCTGCATTAAGTCGGTACGCCCGCGTTACCCACAACGTGGCCTCCCCGGGGGCTTCAATCAGGGGGGGTTAAAACCGAAGCTTAAGTAAACCTTCCGGAAACAGAACTCGAATACCTCGGTATTATACATTTATACATATATATGTCCGATCTCGCTTAATGTAATTGGGCCGTCGCGAGAAACCGAGCTGGTGTCGGTAAAGGAACGCGATTATCTCCGCGAATAATAAGGAGTGAAAATGTGAATTCATTTGAAGACGAGTGTGAATTATTTAAAAATAAATTACGATTATATATCGTTATGCATTTACCGTGTGTGAACGCTAACGTGCGTGTTAACGAAGAGAAGCGTATTACCGGCGGAACGTTGCAATTTGCTTTCTTCCCTCCTTCTCCTCTTACGAGGCGATTTGCTGATTACGGAATTAGTGCGCTCCGAGAAAGAATTAGCCGCGGGAGCTGAAAGTTCTAGCTGTTAGGCAGCTAGAACGTATCTTTGGAAATAGAGACAGTTAACTATCATTGCTGCATTGCGGCTGAATTTATTAGCTACTTGAGAGGCGAGTTAACTATTGTCGAGGATACACCGGTCGAGACGGAAATTCCGCAGAAGGGGAACGTAAATTATGGTCAACCAGCAGGACCACGCCGCCTCCTGATTCGTCTTGCAGCTCGTCGGAGTAAAGTGATTTTCGCGGCCGGTCTTTCTGGTTTATCCCGGAACAATCCCTGGGAGACTTGTCCGGGAGTTAACCGAAGAGAGGCGGGGAAGTAAGCTCCGGGGAGAAGAAAGAGCGACCTTGCGATCATCGCACACGAGCAATACCGAAAGAAGCGCCCAAGAATCTTGGCATCTGCTCGCGACACGTGGAGATGGAGATGCAACCGGTATATCGACAGCGCGGAAACTCGTGCATTCTCCACCCGAGAATCCACCGAGAATCCCCGGCTTGCATCTCTGCGGGGAGAATCTGAGAATCTGCGAATCCCTGTTCGAGTAACTGCTCCGATAACTCGCGCGATCGTGCGTGACAGACTTTTCGATTTGTCGGGTTACGAAAGACAAGAAAGTTTCTCTCGGGGGAAACGAGGACGAGGTATGAAATGGTAGAACGTAGACCACCGGGACGGGGCGGCGAGAAAAGATTTGAATTCCCTCCGTCTCTTAGGATCTCGGTGATGATTAGCCGGCCGCGTTAAAGCGAAAATTTCAGTGGATTCTCGCTCCGAACAAATAAAAACTCATTCCGGGCGAATTTAAATATCGTCACTCTAATTTAGAACTCGCTCCGAGAAATTTGGAAAATTCGACGACGAATCGCCGCTACGTCAAATTTTATGTTGAAAGCGGTCTACTGGAATTTTTGTGTTTGACATGAATTTTAATGCGAGGAATATGTTAAAAAGTGCACGAATATATGTGAAAATTAACATATTCACCTTGTTAAGGTAACTAAAAATTTTGGCGGACCTTTCACAGTATAATCGTGATATTAACAGGTGTAGAAAATAATAATAATCATTACTAGTCATCAGTCCCAGTACTGGGGATCGATTCAATTTTTATATACTTTTGCAATATTGGGAATTGGTGCAGTACTGTCTTTCAAATCTTTGCCCATCGCTATCATCCCAGCATTCCAGTATCAAATCGATATTAATAATTTATTATAACACCTCAATATCGCGAATATCGAATTTTCACTCACGTCCGAATCCTCTTATTTGTCGTCGTTATTTCAGAGAAGTCCAAAGTGAATTAGCGCGATCGCGCATTATCTCCCGTCCACACACAGCCCTCCGAGCGACCAAGTTTTTTCCCCGCTTTTCTCGCCACGGTGGGGTAAAGTCTGCCGAAGTTGTTCCCTCCCTTTCTCGCGAGAACGGGGGGCGGGGGAACCTTATTCCGCGGCTCCTGCGAGCGTATACAAAGTCTAATGAGAATTCGCCGGCACACCGCCGAGTGGTTTTTAATTAAGTGCGAAAATAGCCGGGAGACAAAGTGGCGTCCTGCCGGCGCGAACGGTAATGGAGCCCTTAGATCAACATGCTATCTCTCTCTCTGCTCACGCCGAACAAAGCAAAATAGCCGATTGGAATGGAGGAGAATCATGCCCTCTCGTCCTCCTCGATACTCCTCGTCCGGGATACGGAATTAAAGGCGCGATCCGAATGTACCTTTTGCCCTTAACTCCCTCCTCTTGCCTCCTCGCCGATCCTTCTCGATTGTAGATAGTGACGCGCCGAGATTGCACGAGTCTAGCTGCATAATGTATGGAAACGGTAAGTTTCCCGTCGACAACGAACGTGTCTACTCAGGCGCGATTCCTTCCTACCAAATGCCATTATCCCCATTTTCGCGAAATAGAAAACTAGATCTTTACCTGAAGCTCTCTTGAAAACCTTAGAAATTTTCCACGGTATAAGAAAAGATGTCTAGTGTATATATATTTTTTTTTCTTTTTTTTTCACGCTAGAAATCTATCATTATTTATACGACCTTACGTTTGCATTCACATTAATTAAAGTAATTTATTTTAACAAATATACTTACGTTTATTAATTTTCCCACGACTTAATTAAAAATTCTCTCTCTCTCTCTCTCTCTTACTCACTCACTCACTCACTCACTTTTCCCCTCATTAAATTCTTGTTTAATTTGACTGGAATTTAATTGAAAAAAATAAAAATATACTGGTAACGTGTTTATTATTATACCGTTGCCCAGGGACAAAGCGCGTTGCAGTTGCATTGTACGCCTCCGCACTCTCTCCCTCTCTTTCTCTCTCCCCCGCCGATGCAACGTGTCGACGGTAACGGCGTCGGCACGAAACGCGATGCCTTGTTATCCGCAACCTCGCGCGTTATCGATTACACTGTGTGGGCTTTGTTGCCAGGAATTTTTAACAATAAGGGCTTGTCGTCGCGTTCGCAATTTAACGATTGGCCGACTGACACCTCCATGTGCATCTCGCTATAACGCATCGTTACGCGCCGTTACGAGAGAGAGAAAGAGTAGGAGGGTTGTGAGGGGAAAGAATGAAAGAGAGAGAGAGAGAGAGAGAGAGAAAGAGTGAGTGAGCAAAGCACGCTGTAAAACGCAATGCGGTTATGCGGGCGATTTCGAAGGGCCCACCTGTTTATTTTTACCTCGCGATAAAATATACGGACTGTTATCACAAAACGTGTGTCAAGTGAGCGTATCCGCTCACGGTTTCGCAATGCGCGAAGCAGTTAGAAACTCAAGAGCGTAGCAGGTTGCGATTTCCGCGCGTGTAAAAGTCGAATAGTCGAAACTGTGAATTTGTNAAGTTATCAACTCCTTTCTCTGAGAGAACGAGAGAGAGAGAGAGGGAGAGAAAGTTCACCATTATTATTAGGAAATTATTGTATATTTTTGTAGACATATTCCACGTTGTTCGCATGGAGATCTATTTTCTATAATTTATCTCGGTTTACTTTACATATCGTTCCATTTCGTGTTCCACGCGAGAGAGAGAGAGAGAGCACTCATGCTGCATCGCATTCTCATTTGGAGAATAAACCTGAAAACTTTCCGAGAATACTAGGCGTCGGGAAGGAGAAGTTCCAATCGCGC
>NW_014559347.1:0-2500 GCF_001313825.1 Dinoponera quadriceps
AGAAATAGGACTTACGCTAGACCCTGCTCAGGAGGGATGGAAATAGTAACGCGCGGCGCAAGCAGGTGGCTGTACTAGACGAGTTCGGGGAGCTCCGGGAGAGCTCGAGACCTGAACGGATTGAATGCGGCGGATGAACTGAACTGCAGAGGTGCTCGCAGGGACCTCCTTAGGTTCCAGGGGCGCTGGGTGCGTAATCCCCTCCTTTGGATGCGTGGGCGCAACACGTTCGCCCTCTGAGTTGAGCTTCTCGCAACATGCAGTGCTGAGAACCCGTCCTAAAGTGAGTGCGCGTAGATGGCGTGGTGTTTCCTCTGATTCGTCGGGCCTGTTGCTTGGCCCGACTACTTGATTGTACAATTACCAGATGGCGGTCTTTGCGTCGAGTTTAAAGTGAAATAAGATAACTCAAAGGTTTTGGGCGTGTTTGCGCGGATTTTATAAGTATTTTCGCGTCAGACGTGACAGGGGATTACGCACCTAGCGCCCCCGGAACCTAAGGAGGTTCCTGCGATCACCTCCGCAGTTCAGTTCCTCCGCCGCATTCAACCCGTTCAGGTCTCGAGCTCTCCCGGAGCTCCCCAAATTCGTCTAGTACAGCCACGTGCACGCGCCACGCGTCACTATTTCCATCCCACCTGAGCAGGGTCTAGCGTAAATTCTATCTCTTGTTATTCAAATTCTAGAAGTTAGATTATTTTATATATTCTGTCACGTCCCGGTGCGACGGACCGTTATCCGTTTTGGGCACGTGTTCATTAAATTTGTTCCCCTTTTGGTCAATGGCCTTCAATCGCCATTTTACCTGGGATGGGGCGATAGTGCCGGTGCCATTTAACGCAGGAGGCCTCTGGGTTAATCTAAACCCAGGGTCGAAATGGGGTCGGTGGATATAAGGTCTTGCCTGGTGGTCTATGTAGACCTTGTAGCGGGGGTCGGCTTCGGGAATATCCGCAGAATAAATGACCGGTGAAACTTGCAGGGGGTACATTTGCCACTTGGGTAGGTGCACCCTGATATCTGAGTGGATAGAGATTATACGGGGCAGGCTCCTGTGTCGGTGCGTAGGGCCTGAATTAAGTTCCTGCTTGAGGCCTCCGTATGTTATTATACAAATCTCGTTCAGAGAATAGGATCTTCACTGGCCGAAAACTTCTTAATGAGACGTTTGTATTGCACCCTTCGCCCGGCACGACGGGTTTTCCTTTGTTTACGGGTCCTGTTCGTCGGTTCGCTGGCGTCTGGTAAGCAAAGCTCAGAAGGGCGAGTTACAGTGTAGAGCGGAGACTTATTCTGACAGGACGGAGGATATTGGTAGGCAGCCTGGGCAGGTTTGAATGAGGAATCAGATGCTGGATTTTGATTTCTTTCCTTCTCTCCTTGCTGTACGACAAGGCGATTTAATCCGCGAACCCTCGAGAAGAACTGGGTTTCCCCGCGCCGCGTCGCGGACAGATCAACGAATATTTATATTAAAGAGACCGACCACCATCGCCCCACGGACACGACGAGTTTTATCTTTATTCACGGCGGATATGCCTTTCGCGAAGATCGCATCGCAATTTTTCAAATGAGGAATCTGTTACGCGCGAGATTCATCTTGAACGGGAAGAAGGACTCGCGAAACTGAGAGCGCCGAGAGAGAGATATATCGCGTTTACGCGCGCATCCAATTCTTTCCTCGTGCTGTGCCTCTTCGTATTCCCTTTCTGTCTCTCTCTCTCTCTCTCTCTCTCTCTCTCTCTCTCTCTGTCTGTCTGTCTGTCTCTCTGTATCTCTCTTTCTCTTTCCGACTCTCGTTATCTCTTTCTCGTTTTTAACCGTCCGCTTGCAAGGAACGAGGCATGCGCGTCGTGGCCTTTATTGGCAACACAAATTTCCTCTCGGCTTTATCTGACAGCTGATCTCTTTGTTGCGCGCACTTCGCCCGCGGCTGGTAATGGCGAGGAAGACATGGTCAACGACGTCAAGCACAAAACGCTGCACGGTCCAGGGACAAAGCACCTGGTCCTTTCAGATTTTATTGCTGCATAAACACAGGTAGCAGGAACTCGTTCTCTGCATATTAAATTATGCAATCGCCTGTAACTGCCTCGTTTGCCTAAAATCCGAGCCCCGGCACACGCACCATTGTTATCCATCTGCCACGGTTTTGTTACGTAGCCCGCTTAAACGAATGTGGCATTCTTCGCTAACACGTTTACGGGCCGGCGACGATAGAGAGAGAAAGAGAGATGATCTTACTGCCGACGCCCCTAATAATGGACATATATAAGCTAACGTGACTCTCAGAAAGCTAGTACTGTCACCTCCGATCATCCGTGAGATATCCAAATCGCCTCTATGGAAAATTGGAAATGCCTAAACTTCGTTCTCTCTCTCTCCCTCTCTCTCTCTGCCGGAACCTTTTTACTGTACGCAAATTTCACCTTGATGCGCAATTCTATCTCTCGCTTTTAACGATTATTCACGAGCGCCCTAATCTCATGTCTCCTGCTGT
>NW_014559348.1:0-2160 GCF_001313825.1 Dinoponera quadriceps
CCCTTTCCTTTTTTCTCCCCTCCTTCTTACGTTTTGTCCCCTCCCCCTTCCTCTCACCTCCCTTCGCCTGCTCTTTCGCAGGCTCCTCCCGATCCCCTCCTGTGAGGACCGGGGCCGGGGGGGCACGATTTTCGCCCCTTTCTCCGCCCCCTATGGACCGAGCCGCCGCGAGCAGCTCGGCCCCCAGGGCGCGAAATCTCTTCTCCATGATGGAGGACACCCTACGGAGGAAGATCTCGAATCCTTCCTCCTCCCGGTGCCCCCCATCGCAGCCTCTCCCTCAACGGGCCGGCGGTCTCCAATTTTCACCCCATCCGGGGAGGGCTGGGGCATCCCCCAACTCATCCCCTCTCCCGGGGATGCAGGGCCCCATGTTTTACCCCTCCTTCCCACGCGCTGCGGAAGAGGAGGGAGCCCCTCTGCCGCCCGCTCCTTCGCAGCCCTCCTCAATACTGCCCCCTCCTTCTTAAGCGCGGATATCTCCCCCCGCACCATAGCCAACTTCACCTTTAGGGCCTCGATTTCCCTTAAAGGGTCGCCATTGCCGGCAGCCCCCCGGCCACGACGGCCCATCTCCTCGGCAGCCACGCGCATGACCGCGCACGACTGCCGAAGAGCCTTAACCATCGTACTTTTCAGGCTGCGCGACACCTTGGCGACCCTTTCCACCTCCTCGATTGCTTCGTGTGCCGACGCCATAATTTCTGAGATGGGGACATCTGCCATGGTCCCCTGCTCTTTTTCCTGGAATGGTGCCTGGGGGGAGGTCATCTTCCCCGCCATCTCGCCAGCCACCCGGAAATCCATATCCGCCCTATACCCCTCCGAGGCCTCGCGCCTGGCCTTGGTAGGCCCCGGCGTTCTGCCCCGCCTCCGTTGCTTCAGCACGACCTCCGCGTAGGCCCGCTTCGTTTTAGCGGCGAGCTCCCACGCGGAGGCCGTGGACGCCATCGACTGGGCGCTGGCATCCGACGCATACTGTTCAGCCTCGTCGGATGACACGCCCCACGGCCCCCGGATCACTCTCCGGGTCCTAACGGGAGACGCGCTGGGGCCCTGCGACTCCCCCACGTCCCTCTCGGTCCCGGTGGTGACCGGGGTCACCGGCCTCCTCCCCACGCATTCCTGCGGGGGTGAGAATCGGGTCACCAAATTCTTGACGGTTCCCTCCTCTGTAGGGGGGGGACCGCGCCATTTTCTTCCGGCCGGGAAGCAGTCCAAAGACTACCGCCATATCGGTGTCTTTCTCCCTCACGGGCGAGACAGACCCCCGCCCTTTCGTGGGTCGCGCCACCGCGCGCAATCCGACGATTCTCCCTTCGCTCGCCCAGTTACCGCGCGACGCGTCCGAGGTCCGGCCATCCCGAAGTGCCACCGCGGTGGCAACGCTGGACACGGATCTCATTCTTCCCCGGAAGTCGGGAACGTTATCCGTTCCGTTCTTCCCCTCTTCCCTCCCCCCAAAGGTTTGTTGTGAAGTTCTGCCATATTAGTCGATGTACATTCCTCGGGTTCGCCCATCATGGGGCCCCCACCATTAGTGGGGGCACTTCCCCCGGTAGAGTAAAGCCCTAATGAAGGGTGAGAAAGCCGAGAAGCGGTTTATCGGGTAGCCACCCCTATCCTCACCATAAGATTCTACTAAAAAATGTTACGGGATAGGCCCGCGCCATAAATGATGCTAAAGATTTTACGTCACCCCTATCGAGTGGGCGCGCACCGATCCGATCGGCCGCTTACTCAAACCTCAGGCTAGACGTTGCCACCATTTACCCTAGGTGGCATAGAGTAAGGGAGCAAGCTGGCTAGGCCGCTCACAGTTCCCCCGCCCGGCACAGGCGCTTCAAACCTGAAATTGGCTCCAGACAGACCCAGATCAGCGGTTCTTCCACGTTAACCATGACGGTTTCACGGACCCACCGCCGCCGCCGGGGGCAAGCCCCCAGACGACGACGGACTCCCACATTACTCCCGCCAGAGGTCAGGTACTGACATGAACCGGGTCCCTGGCTATCCCCCCGGCACACCAAGGTGATCCGGGGGGCAACTGAGGGTTACTACTCCCCCAGGTGTAGTCTACCAGGAATATCCACACCAAGCCGACCGGGGCCCATTCATTCATCCATACAACCCCCACCGGGCCAATGACCGGCAGGAGGG
>NW_014559348.1:2360-2564 GCF_001313825.1 Dinoponera quadriceps
CTGAGGGTTACTACTCCCCCAGGTGTAGTCTACCAGGAATATCCACACCAAGCCGACCGGGGCCCATTCATTCATCCATACAACCCCCACCGGGCCAATGACCGGCAGGAGGGAGGCGCTCTTAGTCGCTCCTCCCACTGAACCCATACCCGCCACGGAACCAAGATTCCGCGGCGCGAAGGGAACCAGGGCTCACCGGGGCTT
>NW_014559349.1:0-236 GCF_001313825.1 Dinoponera quadriceps
AGTCGAAAAGATTCAAGCCGAAACGTGAATTTGCATTAGTTCACGTTTTCTGATGTAGAGTCGAAAGAAACGCTCGCTGCCTAAAATCTGCGAGGCTGCCGCATGGAAACAACGTAATAAAGTTGAATATTTCAATCCCACACGCCAGTTTGCATCCGTTCACGATTTAACGTAAGGAAAGGCAAGATTCACACGACATTCACGTTATTTCGCCTATTACACGCAAACTCGCAAGT
>NW_014559349.1:313-534 GCF_001313825.1 Dinoponera quadriceps
AAACGTGAATTTGCATTAGTTCACGTTTTCTGATGTAGAGTCGAAAGAAACGCTCGCTGCCTGAAATCTGCGAGGCTGCCGCAATGAAATAACGTAATAAAGATGAATATTTCAATCACACACGCCAGTTTGCATCCGTTCACGATTTAACATAAAGAAACTTAAAATTCAATCGACATTCACGTTACTTCGCCTATTACACCCAAAATCGCAAGTTTCGT
>NW_014559350.1:0-523 GCF_001313825.1 Dinoponera quadriceps
CGTATCAGCATCATAGGATATTCAGCATAGCGTATTATTTACATTGCTCTTATGATTAGTCATTATCGTATTTTCGAAGCCATCGCGATAGTGATTGCGTCTCGTGGTTCGTCGAGCAACTCGAAGAGTTAGCGCACCGCGTAAAATTATATTTATCAACAAATGTCTCCATGAAAACTTTATCAAACGAACAGTTGGAAACATTTAATAGCGCAACGCACTGTCACGTGTGCGAGAAAGAGGTCGAGAAAGAGAATACACGCGTACGTGTACGCGATCATTGCCATCTCACCAGCCGGTACAGAGGTCCCGCGAAATTCAAAGTGCAATTTAAATTATAAACATTTATATTACATTCCAATAGTTTTCCATAATTTATCCGGCTACGATTCACATTTTATTATCATGGACATAGCAAATGCATTTGAAGGCTTGATCAATGTGCTGCCGATAACAAAAGAAAAATATGTATCATTTACGAAGCACGTCCAAGATACTGCAAAAAAATCTGATTCACGAAATT
>NW_014559351.1:0-638 GCF_001313825.1 Dinoponera quadriceps
TTTTTTTGTTTATAATAATTTTTCAAGATCTTACTAAAATCACAACTACTTAAATAGATTGTTGCTTAGGTTATATGCATGCGACTGTCACTTGGATATTATGGATACATTATACTTACGCCTTTGAATAACATGAGTTTCTAACAATAAATAATTCACATGATTCAACTACTAACTATTATTATTACCAATTTATTTATAATAAGCAAAAATCTCTCGAGACACGCCGTTGGCAACAAATACAATGGAATAAGNGACCTGTAACCTGTATAACAGCCTTTCTACGATAAGCTAGAGAACGAGAGAGAGAGAGTGAGAGTGTGAGGGCGGACTGAGTGCGGGGAGTGCGAGAGGGAGAGAGAAAGAGAAAGGGAAGGCAAGGCGGTGATTGGAGGCATATGTATAGAGATATACTAACAATGCTTTGCTAAATAGGTAAATAGAGATATCCTAAATGCTTTGCTTATATTAGGGGGACCGGAAAGTAACGTCATTTCTGCGCATGTCGATATTCGTTTGTCATTTATCAGCTCATTGTGTACTTCAAAGTCGTGCCAAAGATATTTTAATGTTAGAATGATTTGTTTATTTGTAAATAATTAAATCTTAAGTTTTTTTTTGCAATTTATGGTGAAATG
>NW_014559352.1:0-225 GCF_001313825.1 Dinoponera quadriceps
GAATTTGGCCATATGGAAGCAATTCATAATAATGATTCCTTTCCAGTCCCACCAAATTCACATCAGAACCTTCCTGGCCGTTAGTTCTGGTTTGGCCACCGTTTGAGCTGCTTCACCGCGCTTTGACCACGATCATTTTCGCACAATGTTGTCGTATATGACCCATTTCTCATCTTCAGTCACCATCCGTTTAAGAAATAGGTCGATTTCATTCCGTTTGGCCAA
>NW_014559353.1:0-289 GCF_001313825.1 Dinoponera quadriceps
ATAGTGTTTTGATTTCACAAAAAAACGCTCATTTCATACCGGTACACCTAGTATATATTTCATGTTGGTACCATCTTGTCGAAATAGTAATAGTAATTTCGCATTGTCGCGTATCAAATGCTTTGGTATTTTAGAATATGTTTGAAATATATAAAAATAATCAACCCTCGAATGTCGACCCATAGCGAAATATTCTCTGATTGTGTCCTGTTTATCACAGATTACATCATCGAAGACGAATACCGAATCGGGTAGTACCTCGCTCGGCCATATGACGTCACGATTATCG
>NW_014559354.1:0-1872 GCF_001313825.1 Dinoponera quadriceps
TCAAGGAACGTTTATTAGAAAACGATGGACTTTAGGAAAAAATTTTGTAAAATAAAAAGTTCTTAGAATTCATCAAAGAACACTTTGGAATTTATTCAGAATTATTTGACGATTTTTTTGAATTTTCTACATTTAGTGATTTTGAAAAATCCAAAAAGTCGTCAAACAATTCTAAAAAAATTTCAGCGTGTTTTTTAATGAATTCTAAGAACTGTTTATTCTGTAACATTTTTCCTAAAGTTTATCGTTTTTTAGTAAAAAATTCTTGAAGACTTTTATATTTGTTTCGTCTTTAGGCCGCCATTTTGTTTATTTCCACATGAAATTAAACAATCACCAATTACCTAACTTCAAGTTTAGGACAAATTGACGTGGTTTTTTTAGTTACAGTAAGAATTCTTAAGGGATTTCAATACGAAAACGTTCGATAAAAAAAAAATGTTTGAAAATTCGCATTTTTTTTGCAATAAAACCTGAATTGATCGTTACAGGTGCATTTTTCGAAAAAATAAATACCAGATTATGAAAGATCAGTCAATTTTACGTAGAAAACAGTTATTTGAAAATTCACAACAACTTTTTTTATCAAAAAGTACAGCCGTTGAAATACGCGATGAAAAAATGTCATTTTGGGACTTAATGGGTTAAGTCGCAATCTGACGCAGACGAGAGTGACGGCGACGAATAGCGGTGAAGACCGCCTCTTTCTACGAAATTTAACAGTCATAGACAACGATGACAACGATGCTTCATCATTTTGATTTCGTTGAAGCATAACATCACCACCATTCTCGTTCGACACTCCGCGACTGTACACGCAAGAGACATATGTTTTAAACGGCCATAGACATTTGACGCAATTTACCGAACTTTTGAACATGGTGAGTTTTACAGGAGAAGTGTGATTTTGATTTTATTCGTCGACTTTTTCTTTTTTTTTCAATTTGAGACATGTTTGTTAATAACGATCAATGCTTTTCCTATTACGAGGGAGAATCCAAACGTTTGTGCTCCGCGATAATTGCCGCAGTTTCTTTATTGAATACGGTGTGCGAGGTACCGCGATACATCGTTGACGAGTGCACTCGTTTTGTAGAGCTTATCGGAGTAGACGCAGACAATACCGCGCTGTACGATACCATGACGAATAAAAAATTATGGAAACTCGCACGCGAAGCGTACGATGAACCTAAAGTGGAGCGTACGATGTTCGTAATGATGTCGTACGTCTTGGAAAACCTTTTGGNACGATGATTTGCAATACATACAAACGATTTGCAATCACCGGAAATTTGAGCAATTTCGGATACGTCGTAAAATTAGCTGAAAATTTACGCTTATGCGGTGAACGCGGCGATGAATTGTCCAACGATCTAATTGTTATAAAACAATCAATCGGTTCAAATCTCGCGATTGGTGCTCTTTTAACAACAATGCTTGACAGAGAAAAATTTAAGGACTTTGGTACATTTTATGCTGGTCTAATTGAAAAATTGTTTCAGTTGATTTCTCAGGAAATCTCGCAAATGAAGCATCGGTGGAAGATGGGAATTTTGACGAATAATATAATTAAGCGAAGAAAACGCAACAATGAAGACAAAGATGGTGGTCTATCATCAAAGCAAAAAAAGATATAGATGTTGTAACTAAACGAGTGTTTCAATTACCCCATCGCAGACGATTGTGTACGCTTTACAACAGGAAGACGAGTGAACGTTCAATATGTCACTGATTCGAAGATCGCTAAATTCAAAAACAATTCCGCACTTGAAACTCACTACATCGCGACCGTCTCTCACAAATCCTTGCTCGACGAGTCGAACCACCGTGCTCGGTTTGAAATGAATCGATCGTTCCAAGCCCACGGTCTCG
>NW_014559355.1:0-2694 GCF_001313825.1 Dinoponera quadriceps
AATGAAGATTTTCTTTTTGCCAAATTGAAGGACAAAAGAATTTTTTTCTTGAGAACTATAGACTTCGGGAAAAAATTGCTAAGAACAATAATGTCTTAGAATCAGTCAAGGAACACTCTTAAATTTGTTCAGAATTTTTAAAAACATTTTTGAAAAATTGGATTTTCCGAATTTATCAGATAATCAAAAATTGTTAGCAAAAATTCTGAAAAAATTTGAGTGTGCTCCCTGACTAATTCTAAGACATTATTGTTCTTAGAAACTTTTTCCTAAAGTCTATAGTTTTCAAGAAAACGATAAGTTAAGATTTTAATAAAATTTTCACATTCTCGACGCCATTTTGTGAAAAATAAGTGATTCACTATTAATATAAAAATTTCCTGTTAATCTTCAACCCCCATGATCACCTCTGATCATGNCCTTTGCGGTATCATTGCAAAAAAAATTCAGAAACAAAAATGTTTCGAAATTTTGACGTTTTTCATGTTTAAATCGGCCATATTTTTTTTCCTTGAGGGTTAATCGCAATTTTGACCTCGGATTCTGAAAGAACATGATATTTTACGTCGGCAAAGAGCCTGTGAAATTTTTTTGTAGACCGATAGCATAAAGAAGAACTCGGTGAAAAGTTATTTAAAATTCGCGTCGTTTGGGCGTTAATGGGTTTAATGAGCCGTTTATTTTGAAAGTGGCCTAAGTGCATTTATACAAGATCTGTTCCAAAAGTATCGCGAATTTCGTTTTTTCAAAAATTATTTATTTATTCATGAATATCTATTTTGTCTCCTTCAAAGTAATCCCCATCAGATATTATACACTTGTGCCAACGTTTTTCCCAATCTTCGAAGCACTTCAAAAAATCATTTTTTGTAATCTTGTTCAGCTCCTTTTTCGATGCCGTTTTTATCTCCTTCGTAGCGTAGCGTCGTCTTTTCATGTGTCTCTTCAGTTTCGGGAACAAGAAAAAGTCACAGGGGGCCAGGTCTGGGGAATACGGTGGCTGCGGCATCATTAGTGTGTTGTTTTTGGCCAAAAATTCGCGCACAAGCAACGATGTGTGAGCAGGGGCGTTATCATGGTGCAAAAGCCAATTTTTGTTCTTCCACAAATCAGGGTGTTTCTGACGGATTGCTTCTTGCAAATTGCGCATAACTTGCAGGTAATGTTCCTTAATGACCGTTTTACCCTGTGGCAAGAACTCATGATGCACCACGCCCCTGCAATCGAAGAAAACTGTAAGCAAAACCTTCACATTCGACCGAACTTGGCGCGCTTTTTTCGGTGTTGGCTCGTGCGGCAGCTTCTATTGGGAAGATTGAGTTTTGGTTTCCACGTCATAACCATAAACCATGATTCGTCACCAGTTATGACCCTCTGGAACAAATTTGGATCGTCGCGGACAGAGTCCAACAGCTCCCCAGCAGTGTTAATGCGATGCTGTTTTTGGTCGAAATTGAGCAATTTTGGTACGAATTTCGCGGCGACCCGTCTCATGCCCAAATCATTAGTAAAAATCGAATGGCACGAGCCAATCGATATGTTTAAGTCCTCAGCAACTTCTATAACGGTGATTCGACGATTGGCCAATACTGTTTTCTTCACTTCATCAATGTTTTCGTCTGTTGTTAAAGTGCCCGAGCGTCCGGCACGCTCTTCGTCGTTCACATCTTCTCGGCCCTCTGAGAACATTTTGTACCACCGATAAACGTTGCTTCGGTCCAAGGTAGCTTCACCATATGCCACAGTCAACATTCGGAATGCGTCCGCGCACTTCATTTTGTTTTTAACACAAAATTTGATACAGATTATTTGATCCATTTTTTGGAATAGGCAAAAATCGAAGACGAGCCAAAACACGTCCAAGCAAAACAGCTGTCAAAAATAAACTGAATATTCAAAATGGCCGAACTTGTCGGCATAAGTGAGGGACATGAGTACCAACATAACGCCACAAAAAAATCGAAAATTGAATATACCTAACACGCGGAAATTCAAATTTCGCGATACTTTTTGAACAGTACTTGTATTTAATTTGAGATATTTAAGGGTTTGTGTTTCAATGCAATTAAAAATATACGTACAGGATACTAATGTGTCATACTGCTTAAGGGGGTCATCCCGTGTGACGGCTTCAAGAAATCGATTTTTTTTTGCATAAATCTAATCTAGAGCATGCATAGAATATACTGGCAAAGTAATTTTGGCAAAGGATTTTTTAACTGGTGCCCATGATTTTTCGAAAACGGTTAAATAGATTTAAACAAAATTTTAAGAGAAGCTTCAGCACATGTGTGGCTATCGTGGGAACTAGAATTTTTAAAAAATATTGAACCGTTTTCTGTCCGCATAAAAAAATAGTCGCAAAAAATCATGCTATTTTGAGTTATAATTTTTAAAAGCATGCGAAAAATTGAATTTTTAATATTTTCAAAAAATCCTAGTTCCCATGATAGCCAAACATGTGCTGAATCTACCATAAAAATTTTATTTAAATCCATTTAACGGTTTTTGAAAAATCATGGGCACCAGTTGCACCAGTTAAAAAAATCCAGTTTTAAGAAAAAACGCGTTAGAAATAGCTCTAGATTAGATTTATGCAAAAAAAAATCGATTTTTTGAAGCCGTCACACGGGATGACCCCCTTAAGTGTATGTAAAAGAGTTAAGGGGGAAGTCTACTGTAAAATTTTTAAAA
>NW_014559356.1:0-811 GCF_001313825.1 Dinoponera quadriceps
GGTCAGTAGGTATATATAATCGAACATTCACGAGTAAAGTAAAGTAATTTTTCAATCGGTTTTATGGATAAAACTAAACTATTTTTCTTGCATAATTCATAAAAATTAAATGACAGCCACCTATTGAGTTTTTTTTTCTTGTTTTTTCCCGTAGGATCGAATGGCACTGTTAGTTTTTTGAAATTTGCAACTTTTCGGTAATTTGTTTAAATAATTTTGCAATAAACAATCAGATCGTCAAATAAAAAACACGGGTATTTTATTTTTTGCTAATGCAATCGATGGCGTCGTTAGTTTGGGTCTAACTATGCTGTGTTAGCCATGGGTCTTAATGGGTTAATGTGTCTATTATCTAAAAGAAAGCAAAAATAGAAAATCAGACTCAAAAGTTTTCCGATACGTCTCACAGACCGGACAGTGGATGAACACGTCAATCTATTAGGTCTACCGGAAAGTTTTGTCCGTTTTTAGAATAAAATAAGGTAATAAATTTTTCATACCTTGAATAAACTTTATTAGATATTATAAATTTCCATCTTTATTTATGACTTCTTGCTAGCGTGATGACAATTTATATATCTCATTTTTAAAAAATGCCTTATCCCTAGAGGCAAAAAATTGAACCTGCGTTTGTCTGATATCTTCTTCGTTTTTTAATTTTTTGCCCTGCAAAAAATTTTCTAAGGACAGAAACAAGTGATAATCGGAATGTGCTAGGTCCGTGGAGTATGGTGCATGTGACAGAATTTCCCAGCCTATCTCTGCGAGTTTTTGATGAGTCCCCAAATCTGTATGTGGCCTGACATTATCC
>NW_014559357.1:0-443 GCF_001313825.1 Dinoponera quadriceps
GCGGTCTCAGCTGTTTATAACAGATTGGCACATCGCCAGGCTTTTGTTGAAGGGCAACAATTTGAACGTGTTTGTTGTGAATTGTTTGATACAATTGAATATTTTGCCCAAGCTGACCAATTTGAATGAAATTCGCCTTAACTGGCCGGAATCACACGCCACTCTTGCCTTAACTGGCCAGACTCACACGCCATTCTTGCCTTAACTGGCCGGGCCCACACGCCACTTAACAAATTGTTAAATTCAAACCTTTATAACTCAAAAAACACTTAACGAACAAATAGTTTATGTTTTGGAAAGCTCTCGAGATAAGCTATAAGGATATGCAATAAAATGTAGGGAGTTCCATTAAAAAAAATAAAATTGACCTTGAAATGACCTTGTAGGACATGGTCAAGGTCAAAATCAAGGTCATCATCTTACTCCCCGTTTGAAACCATACA
>NW_014559358.1:0-501 GCF_001313825.1 Dinoponera quadriceps
TGTATCCACCAAACCGTGCTGCATCGACCGGAACAAGTAATAGTCCGAAAGAGCTAACTCTGGTGAATACGCTGGGTGCGGGAGAACTTCCCATTCGAGCTGCATCAGTGTTTCGTTGACAACTTTGGCAACGTGTGGTCGAGCGTTGTCGTGCAAAAGCATAACTTTACGTCGATTGCTGGCTACTGCTGGCCTTTTTTCCAACAATGCTTCATTCAGACGGTTTAATTGTGATTGATATCGATCCCCCGTGATACTTTCGTTCGGTCTCAATAGCTCATAATAAACGACGCCGTGCATATCTTACCAAATGCAAAGCATTGCTTTGTGGCCATAAATATTTCTCTTTGGTGTGGATGTCGATGGTTGGCCAGGGTCTACGCATCAATTGAGTTTGATACCGATCGCCTGATTTTCTTCGTTTAGGATTATCGAAGTATATCCATTTTTCTTTGCCAGTCACTATGCGCCACAAAAAACTCTTCTTTTTCTGCCTGGCGA
>NW_014559359.1:0-2092 GCF_001313825.1 Dinoponera quadriceps
ATATGACTTAACATCGTTCATTGGTTTCCCTGGTTTTGGAATCATTATTATTTCAGCAACTTTCCAAATACTTGGAACATATCTTAACTTGATAGCTGCGTTTAATAATAATTGAAGAAATTTTACCGCTTTTTTCGGGAGATTCTTTAAAACTTGTGCAGTTACAAGATCAAACCCAGGGGCTTTTTTTAATTTCAATCCCTTTATTACCTTCATTAGTTCGTTCCGCCTAACTAAAGGAATCCAGTTTTCGTAGTTGTTAGTTATATTTTCAACATCAATATCACTAGCCCCTACATTAGGTTGAAATATATTAGCAAGATGCTCTGCAAATATTTCCGCCTTTTCTTTATTACTTTTTGCCCACGAACCATCGGTTTTCTTTATAGGTGCTCTGTGTGCTACTGTATTTTTTCCCTTCTTTGTTGCTTTCCAAAGAGAGTAATTAGACTCTTTTTCAGCTGAAAGATTGGAAATGTAATTTTTTAGAGAATTTTCTTTAAACCATTTGATGTCTCTACGCAATTGCTGAGTCAAATTATTTAAAATATTTTTATCTGCAGGGTCACGTGATTGCTGCCAACGTTTCCTTGCTTTTCTTTTTTCTTTTACCTTTTTTGTAATATATTCCGGATAGCTATTGCTAATTTTCTTGGATTTACTTATTCTAGTATTAGCCCAAGCTGTAGTTTGTACTAACTTCACAAAGTTTTCAGAAGCTTGGTCTAGTTCGTCAGTTGTTTGTAAAGGAACTGTTAAGTCTATTTTAGAGTCAAGCTCTCGTTTGAAACTCAACCAGTCTGTTGAAGAATTTGTTAATACTGGATTACCATCCTTCTTAACAATATCTTCAGAAAGCTTTAAAATAACTGCAGAATGATCGGAGTCGAAATCATGACAATCCTCAATCGAGATGAAATTTTGAGATACCTTTTTGGAGATAAAGAAATCTACCAAATCAGGTACTTTATTTCTATCTGTAGGCCAATATGTTGGATTTCCAGAAGAATGAAAGTTACATCCCAATTCTCTTATTGCTTGTCTAAATTCTTTTCCACGAGTTAGAGTCTTACGTGAACCCCAGTCTAAATGCTTAGCATTAAAATCTCCTCCTAGGATAAACCTATCGCCTGATTCTAGAAGGAGTGTTTTAAATGCTTCTTTTTTGATACAACACGTGGGTGAGCAATAAACCGCACCAATGTTGATCTTTTGTTTAAGCGAATTTAATTGTACAATAGACATTTGAATTTCGATACTCTCTATTTTACCAAACTCAAAGTGGTCGATTGTGTCTTTTATAATTATAGAGCTACCGCCTCTAGCGGTATTTCCGGGGCAGATAGAATTATAGACTTTATAACCTCTTATATTTAGGCATTCATTTGTCAAGTGAGTTTCAGTTAGAAGGCAAATATCAATGCCTTGACTGTTAAGAAGCATTTCAAAAATGTGTAATTTAGCTAGAATACCATTGGCATTCCATGTTACAATTTTTAATTTGTTCCAACTCATTTTTTAAGTATACTTCTCGGAGTTCCGATATGCTTATTAGCATAACGATTTTCGATCTTCTCAAGTCTTGCTGAGATTTCGTCAATCTTATTTGTAATCCTTTCCATGAATGTTTTTAAAAGATCTTCGTCAGAATTGTTTTCCTTCTGAGACTTCTGTCCCTTTTTAACAAAGTCTTTTTTAGATTTTACTTTTTTATTTGATTTAGGTGTAACAGGTTTTCTGTTACCTTTAGGTGTTATAGGTTTTTTGGCTTTATTTTGATCAGAGGTAGAAGTGTTCCTTCTAGCAACTTCAGAGTACAACACCCCTTCAACTGTCATTGGAGTGGGCAACTTCTGTTGTTGTGGTACCTCAACCTTTTTATTAGCTAATCTCCGTTTTTGGAGCTCTTTTGCCACCATACATCCGCGGTAATTAGCTGGATGGGCTTCATGACAATTCGAACATTTCGGAGTTGCTTTTTTGTCGATTTTACATTCGATGGTTAAATGGCTTCCAGCACATTTAACACATCTGGGTTCCCGTCTACAAAATGATTGAGTGTGCTCGAAACGTTGGCACCTTTTGCATTGTG
>NW_014559360.1:0-1533 GCF_001313825.1 Dinoponera quadriceps
ATGATACCTTTATAATCCCACCACACTGAGAGCATAATTTCCTTCGGGTATAATCCTGCCTTCGAGGTTGTTTGTGGTGGTTCACTGCTACTTCCCTATGATCTCTTACGTACCACGTTATCGTAGACGATCCACTTTTCATCTCCCGTAACCAACCGCTTCAAAAATGGATCGTTTTCTTGGCGTTTCAGCAGCGCGTTGCAGATAGAAATGCGAGCGGTTAAGTTGGCCTCGGTCAATTCGTGCGGCCCAAACATTGAGGCGAGAAACGTATCTCAACTGACGCAAATGGTTTTCTACACTTGTGTGGGATATATTAAGTGTCGTAGCAATCTCTCGTACTGTTTGCGATAGAGTTTTGTAGACGGTATTCTTTATTACAGCTGAATCAATCTCTGCTGGATGACCAGAACGGGACGCGTCACTAACATCAAAATCTCCAGAAAAGAATTTGGCAAACCATTTTTGACACACACGTTCTGTTAAAGCATTGTCCCCATACGCATTACAAATCTTCTTATGAGCTTTCGCAGCTCGTTTGCTTTTTTTGAAATAAAAAAGTAAAATATGGCGAAAATGGACGTTCCTTTCTTCCATATTTACAACCGTGCAGTACGCACAATACTCTGGTATTAACCGGCGTATGTTTATAAATAGGTAAGGTGGAACGTCGCTTTTCAGCTGCGCAAGCGCGTTGTGCGATAGCGCTGTGGAAAAGAGATAGCAGAACGAGTAAACCTACTCCNGCAGCTCGTTTGCCTTTTTTGAAATAAAAAAGTCAAATATGGCGAAAATGGACGTTTTTTTTTCCATATTTGCAACCGTGAAATACGCACAATATTCTGGTATTAACCGGCGTATGTTTACAAATAGGTTAGGTGGAACGTCGCTTTTCAGCTGCGCAAGCGCGTTGTGCGATAGCGCTGTGGGAAAGAGGTAGCAGAACGAGTAAACCTACTCCGATTACAAAACCGAACGAACATATTTGCCAACCCAATACTTTCGTGCAATTTGTCTCCTGTATGCTTACGCTAGTAACAAACGTTTGACAGTGAATATTTCTAAAGAACTATACGGATAAGAAGGAAGACTATGAAATTTATTGATGACTATTTGCTTTAATCGGCTATAAAAACTTGAAAGATAATTTTGAGAGTTGTCAGTGTTTAATGAAAAAAAATGGAAGAACTCCCGCGAATTGAAGGTAAACTGTGGGATCAATCCACTCGATTGTGTTCGTGAGACGAGTACAACGTGTGGGAGGAACGGTGTGATGAATGCCTCTAGTCGTTGGAAGGACATAGTCGAGCGAAACGACCGAGATTATCGATCGGTGTTCAACAATCGTTGATCGCTCGAATTGCGCCACTCGAAGGACTAAAACATTCATTGCGTACGCGTTTTGTACATACAGGCGCCGGACATTCAAACGCAGAACTCTTGTGGCGTGAAATAGACACTGCTTTTGATAGCCGCGTATTAACTGGTGCGGTTATAAATGTAAATTTTATCGAACCTCTCCGATTTCTCCAG
>NW_014559361.1:0-380 GCF_001313825.1 Dinoponera quadriceps
ATATTTGCACGCGCGTTGCTTCGAGATAGCATTGTTTCTTGTACAGAAAGTAACTAAATTCTAAAATCAGTTACAGCAGATTGGGGTATGATAAAAATGTATCGCGCGTCTAGTCCGAAGCATTCTTCCAGTATGCTGTATGCTTTCGGAACACTTTTACGTGTACGATTATTATTTCAATATTGATAAATTGTAATCTCATTGTTAACCACGAAATATAATGTTACTAGTGACATTACCATTTCTCCGTTCTGACGTTTATACATTATCAATTATTTGTTGACAATACTTATATAAAGCAAGCGTGTACTCGAAAATTGCATTTGAATGTATTGTTGTGGCATTGTCTAAGCCCTTGACAAGATTTCATAAGTTATACA
>NW_014559362.1:0-2478 GCF_001313825.1 Dinoponera quadriceps
CCTGGAACGAGCAGCGCTTGCCTGGCCGTCGTTCTCTTGTATACACTCTGCCGCGAAGCTGCTTGTAACCTTTCGGAGAAGTTCTCCGTCAGCTCTTTGTCTTCCTCGTCACGGCCGGCTATTTCGCCGCGAAATTCGATTCTCAAGCGCCTATTAACCATCTCCTGGCTGGTCCTTTTATGGTCGCGAGATCGTGTCCTACGATCGACTTGCAGAAATGAGAGGAGCATGACGGTGAAATAAGTGGCGTGGGGGAGAGAGAAAGAGTGAACGGTTGGCGGGCAATATAAGGCAGAATGTGGATCCAGGTTGGATGAGGGGCAAAGGGGCGAGCTTTCCTCAGGGAGAGGAAAAGTCGAGGTACATCGCGTGCCCAGAACGTCCCGGGAATAACGAATGATTGGGACGACGAGGAAATTTCATCGCGCTTAGGCGGTCGATGTGTGTGGCGAGGTTGAGAGGTAGGAGGGATCGCGGGGGCGAGATTTATCGAATTTTCGAAATACCCATGCACTCGGCGTGTCGAAGCAGACGCCTCCATTTCTCTACGGCCTTCTATCTATCTCGCTCTTTTTTCCGCTCGCACTTTACTTTTCGTTTCGGCCACCACCATCACCCGTCCTCGTGCTCCCCAATTTTCCCGCCCTTCTATCCTTCCTCAATCCGACACCCCTTTCACGCGCTTTCCCGGTATATACCCTCCCCCCGTTGTCTGGGCTTCCTCTCGTTTACGCTCGAGCGCCGGCTCGGCTCGCGCACGCGCAGCCAATGATTCCCGATTTCTCAATTCCGCGGCTACCTGCAGGCAAAATGCCTCTCCAAGGTGTAGACCCGAAAGATCCCCGGACGCAAACACAGTCCCAGAAATTGAAAATCGAATATCTCAAAGGACGGGTATGTACGGGAATTGTTGTTTGTTCGTATTCTCCTGAAATGAGATCTTGAAACTTGGCGATCATTACGTAATCCGAGTATATCTTAACCCCCGCTCGCTCGCTCGCTCGCGCTCACGGCGCTTACCTATACCCATCCACCCACTAATCCACCTACATCTCGTGCCAAGATTTGCGACATCGTGCCACCTGGGGGATTTTGCAGGGCGATTTGCGACGCGCCACCTCGGCGGTTTGTCTAACCGCCACGTAGCGCAGCACCGGAGCGCTCTTGGCGATCAATGAAAATTACCTCTCCGGGATGTTTCGTAATCAAGATCGACACGAGGAATATTTGTCAACGCGTTATTTTCGCGCCCACTGAGACGGATAAATATTTGTTCCCTATGAAAGAGTACCGCGCGGGGTTTTGAGTGCACATAAAAATATGTTCGCAAACATATTCGAAATATTTGTCGCAAACAAGTTCCGAGGGTGGTGTCCACGCCGAAAGTCAATAGAGAAACTGGCAGAACAGTTTAATATTATTTCAGTTTGCTTTGCAAGCCGGTCAAGTTTCATCGAACTCGAAAGGAGAAACCGGCTTATATACGTTTCTTGCGTATTGCGCATTCTTGCGTATTGCGCACTTTAGCCGCACAAGCCCGAACTTTTCAATCACACCTGCCTTTACCTTTTAGCTTGAATTTTTACTTTTCATATTTATTTCGGTGGAAAATCCCTCGGCCTTTCTATCGCAAAGGAGAAAGGTTTCATTCGAGTATAATTTTTCCATGACCTCTCATGGTATCCTCCTGGGATGATTTTAATTCCCTGATCTCACTTCGCCGATCGCACCAAGTTGCCGAACTTTGCGTTGCAATGCGACGGAAGAGGGCGGGGGGAGGGGAGGACGGATGCATGAAGAGGATCCGTTCTCCTCCTCAAACGATCGAAAATCAGAAGAGTTCCCGCGCGACGTGGTGTTTGTCTTCGGGGCATCTTCGAGCTCGTCCGTCTGATTCCCTCCCTTCCATTCGTGCAGTTTTCTGGGTCCATTGTCCGGACTCAGTTTGTTTGGGCTCCGATGGCTTCTTTAGGGAAATTGTTCTCCGTGAGCCGGAAAGAACTGCGGAGCGACTGTGTAATAATCGACTCGGGAAACGATGAAACTGTCTCAATTAATTTCCGCTCGTGGAGGCGACTCCATTTGACAAAGGAAACGAGGAGGGAACTTCGTCCCTTCATCCTCCCTACCTCTGCGCCGTTCCATCCCATTCCATCGATTCGACCCGCGAATTTTAATCCGCCGATTTCCGATTTAATCACCGGATGTAATTCACTCGCCGTTTCTCGGAAAGGTGTACGACGCGATGAGGTGTAAACCGAAATCGCGCCTGTCCGTAAATCCGAGTTAATTCAGCAGTTTTAACAGCTCGTGCAATCGCGCGGCTTGACGTAATTACTTAAACATTTCATGTGTTCGCTCGAGTCTCATAAATAACTCCCGACGAAGTCGGCGAATATTTGCATTCGTCTTTGCCCTGTGCGGAGAGTGCATTAAGCATTTAAGCCGGAAACATGAAAATAAGCTGCTCTTCAATAA
>NW_014559363.1:0-12609 GCF_001313825.1 Dinoponera quadriceps
TTAGGTGGAACGTCGCTTTTCAGTTGCGCAAGCGCGTTGTGCGATAGCGTTGTGGAGAAGATATAGCAGAACGAGTAAACCTACTCCGATTAAAAAACCGAACGAACTTATTTGCCAACCCAATATATACTGGTTGTCGCAAAAAAATTGTGACCCGGACCCCGCCGGTCGGTGGACGTTCGCCCTATCCCGGCCGGTGTGTTGGTCGTTCGGTGTCGACGGTTGACCGTGTTCGGTGTCGGTAGCCCTGGCGTAACTCGCCGAATGTCCAGGCGTTTTTGTTGTGTGCTCGTGCGTATGCGTAGGAGTGGACGAGTGAGTGAGCGAATGAGTGAGTGAACGAGTATTTGGAAAAAAATAGCCGTTTATTAAAAGTATCCCACTTTGTCTTTACAGTTGGTTCTTAGCGGCGGGCCGTGCTTTAAGCCTGTTTTTAAAAGCAGGTAAATAGTGCGATGACAGTATCGGCGACGGAATCCCGTGTTTACTTTGTTACGTGATATTGACGGCTTAGCCGGTGTTTCGGCGTAACAGTCTTTCGCAGAATTTAAATATAGCGGCCGCTATATGGTGGTACTCGCGGCGGCAGCGGTGAGTGGGCGCGGTGTTGCTGTCGCGGCGCGGTAACGTTTCGGTTCGCGTGTCGGCCCAGTGTTTTAAATACGACGGTTTCGCATCGGAGTGCAAGACGGCAGATTGCACATACTATACGCGGTACGCAGGTCGCGGTAATCGCTGCACGTGGAGTGCTCTCGTTGGTCGACTCCCGGAGCGGAGGGCACGCGGTCTCGTGCCTCCTTACAGGAACGGTGGAATCGGCCGGGCGAGCCTGGTCAACGTGCAGCCGGCGGCGGTAGATTCGCGGTTCGCGGCGGTCGGTGGTACCTCCGGTGAGGTGTGGACGGAGAGACAGGCGTCGTCTCTATATTCGCGACGCGGTACGCGGAACGGTACTCCGGGGCATTCGCATGCCCTGGAGGCGCAAGACCCAATGAACAGAGTGGAGTGGCCAAGGTCGAGAACACTCGACAGAGGCGGCAAACACACCGCCCCTACTCGTGCCTGTCCCCAAGTCCGTCACGTGCAAGAGGGCCGGTAGCTCCCGGTGAAGACGGCGGACACACCGTCCCGAGATGGAGATTTAGGAGTCCGGTGCCCGCGACTTCCACGGGAGAGACAGCGTATGTACTACCTCGGACGATTCGGATGGAAGGATGTCGAGTCGGCTGCGAACGCACAGCGGTGACGGCGTACACACCGTCGCTGTTCCTCGACCTAGGGATCGGGATCCGGAGCAGCTTCGATCTTTCGATCCGGCTGACTCCGGTGGAATCAGGTCCCGATATCGCTGCGGAGCGGTCTTTTATAACGCGCTTTGTACGGTTTTTCTGCCACGTGTGTTTTTGGCAACATCAATTGTTGTTGCCGGCATGTGCACGTGACGGATATGTGCGCCGCACGTGAGTTTATTTGTTGGCGCTGTGCGCCGTTTTGCGGCCAACGGATGGTCGGTCGGCCGCGGTTTTCGCCGGGGGGACGCATCGTTACAAAATTTTACAACACTTTAACTGTTTATTAAGTGTTTATTAAGAGAATAGAATAATATACATAAGAATAAGAATATTATATTTAATAAACTCTTAAGAAATACTTATAAGAACCATATATATATATACATATATATATATATATATATNAAGTCAGAGGCCGGGGGGGTCCGTACGATCAGTCGGCGACCGGCGAAAAAAAGGGAAAGGAAAGAAAAAAAAGAAAAGAAAAAGAACCGCGACCTCGACAGCACTTTCCTTTATTTCGCCCGTTTTTCTTTATTTCAAACCGCGACAACTATATACAACGTAACGCGCTCGTTACCACGCCGCGGCGGACCCGAGACGTCCGCTTCTCGCGTTCGCTTACTGACCGGCCGTCGAGCCAAGGGGCCGGGACCTCGCACGCTACGATAATCCCCAATCACAAAAAATAATTAACAGATAATAGAATGTGGTGAGGCGGCCTTACAATTGCGGGCTCCCGGGCGGCTGGTCCTCGTCGGTAATCTTCTCTCTCCTGCTCTCTCGCTCGCTCTCTCTCTCGCTCTCTCTCCGTCCCTTAATCGTTCTCTCTCTCTGGTCACCGCCAAGGGTCTTTCAGCTCCGGGACTTCTTCACAAAGGTCACACGCGTTTTACTCGGTACGGTAGCCAAAGCGCGAAACGACAACGTGAGACAGTAACGGTAACTCTCTCTCTGTTTCGACGACAGCTGTCGCTCGTTGATAACGATAACTCCAACTAACTCAAAATTTTGTAACCGACAAGGTCGTAACGAGCCGCTACCACTTCCCCCTTCCTTTTCGGCAGCCGAATCTTTGCCGGCGGTGCCCGAGTCGCCTCCGAGCCCGCCGCTCCACCGCCGGTCTTTCCCGGCGCGGTCCCGCGGCTCCCGGCTCCGTTATCCTGAGCGCGACCTCGGCCCACCGGCCCTACCGTCGTCGAGGGGTCGAAGAAGTAGCCCCGGTGGTGTCGGCAGCGACCCCTCGTATGGTCATCTCAGAGCGGAGGGCGGCGGGGTCCTTCGTTTGGCGGTCGACGTTCCTTCCTCTTCTCGCCGCCCCCTTGGAGCGGGGTGTACACTCGGTCGGGACACGGGGCTCGCCTCTACCGCTACCGCGCGCCCGCGGCGCGCGGTCTTCGCTAACTCAAAAAAAATACAAACTACAAAAAAAACTAATAACATTAATTCGGCGCGCTCCTATGAGCACGCCACTCGCCCTACGATAGGGCCTTCGCCCTTGGGACGGGCGCTCCTAGCCGCCACGTTACAATATATATATATGGTTTGCTGCCATTATTAATTACCTATAAATAATAAGGGAACACAATTTTCGAATTTCCTGTCGATTTATTTCTTGAGCCGAACCGTGACTAGGCAGAAAAGTGCCCATGGTAGTTTCTACCATTGCAGACAGCTATGGTTAAATTGCGATAGCACAATGAAATATCATATAAAATGAACCCCGGATCTTAAAAATCATATACTGGATGTCCCAGATCAACATGGACAAATTTATTATGGACATAGAGTTATGGTGAACAAAATGTCTTCTACCAATTTGCAAACATGCAAAATTTCAAGTTATGTAGGGCAAATACCCCTATATAGAGAGTTCTTCAGTCGACAACTAAAAATTTGATTTATTATTTGCATAATGGTAAACGACCTTTTCGTACAGAGTAGTCTAATGTACAAATAAACGACATGGTAGAGCGTCGTGGTTCTTACACTTTCTTCCTTGATACTCGCGGACTCGTCAGAGAGGAGTCGGGAGAGATAATAAATTCATCAACGAAATTAGCATATAAATAACATCTCTTTAATTAGGCTGAGTCTTTCAATACTGGTGTTACGTCCTAGAAGCAGGGATATAAAGATACGCAACAAATATCGTTTACTCGCTCACTCGCGTACGTATTGGTAGGTCTGCAGATTAGGTCAAGGTTCGGAGAGGCCCATTTACTCCGATCACAGAACGTACGTTAAGTGGTCCTTTCTTTAAGTCAAAGAACTTAATCTCTTTACATGGGATAGGACCATATGAGAGTGTTGAGAGGGGAATTTAGATTTATGTAATTTAAAGAAATGAATAAATAATTTTAATAACTTGGTTTAATTTAGGGTATTTTGAATAAAACCTTTTATTAATTATATTATATTAATTATCATTATATTATATTAATAACATAATTTGGTTCTCACACAGATAAATAATAGTGGTAAATTGATGAGAAAAGTCATTGCAAAAGATACAATATTTAAATGATGAAAGGGCCAGCTAAAGCTAAACAATGAGATAAATGGGTTAACAATAAACACTTTTATAAATCAGCATTATTGCAATAATAAAAATACAAGATGAATATTAAAATAAAAAAAGGTAATTCGTGTATGTTGCGGATCGAGCGAGGCTCGACCGCTAGGTTGCAGCGCGGCGAGAAAGTCTCGCACGCGTTGGATCTTCGCCGCCGCAGCTAGCGGCGTTCGCCGCGAGGCGGCGCGGCGCTCGACAGATCAGCCCGCAAGCGAGATAGCTCGCTCGCAGCTATATAGGAGCGCTCCGTAGTAGTGCTCAAGGCCAATAGCATCAGTAAATCCAGTAGAGCTAGACCAGCCAGTACGGACAGCTAGAGTAGAGCCACTTTTTCAGCGGAAGAGACTGTTCTCGTCTGACATAGCACTCAGGTCGACACAATAGTAAGTACACGAGCATCGAGTCTACGCGAATATGTGTCTTCGGTTTTCTTGAGTTTGAACACCCTTTTTCAATAACTGTGTCCGTTACGGATCACCGGTCGCTACCACTCTGTGTTTTCGTGGAGCTTGGCAACTCGTCTCTAGGCACGGGTAATCCTGGAGTCTCCAATATCTACCTTTGGGGTTGAGGAGATTTCCTGAGCGCTCGGTCGCCGACGGCGAGGAAGACCTTCTTCGCGGAGCACAGGAGTCGTCCGACTTCCATCGTCGGTCGTTGAGCAGTCGCATTGGCGTAGACACCGACTTACATCGTCGGCACGGTGGGTCACTACAGTCCGCCCGATCTACCACAAGAGGAGCAGCAGAACACCGTCAGCAACGTGGGTCGCTAACGGACGGCTCGAGGTCGAACACCAGGACACACACGCCGACGGCAAGGCGGGTCGTGCAAGACCCGGTCGCCTTCACGTCCGGCACGTCACATCGCCGGCTAGGTGCATCGCTGGAGGCACCACCTTTGTCTGACAAAGGACACCACATTCGGGGCAGAGCAAACCTCCCCGCAGGCACCGCGCGTGCACCTAGCGTCCGGAAGGGCCCTCCAGTGACAACAGGTAACCGCAGCTCCACTCCGCCCGGAAAGGCGGGGGAACCAGGCGTCAAGCCAACACCGATACTAAGGTCATTTCGCGCTCTTCGCACCACAGCGAACCAATCGTTCGCAGCGCGCGTATCAAGTATTTCCTACAGGCACCGCGACCGCGGGCGAAAGGGATAAGCTCTGCGCCGCGCCATTTAACGCCAGTACGCTCGTGCTCTCGTACCATCAGCAAGGGCGCCTTCGACCCGGACGGGTCACCCACGTGGCGTACGGTGCGTGATCGTCCAGCGCGTCAACTCTCCACCGAGTAGGCAATTGAATAGCCGCTCGCTCCACCAACCTTTACTGGGCGCTCGAAACAGTATGACTTAATTTAATGCAATCGGATTTAATGTAACAAGAATGTTTAACGTATCGATATGGCGAGAAAAACATCATTATATAATGCAAGGAAGATAATAATTACACAGTGTATGTGTGCGTTTTAAGGAGCGAAGTGGGATTGGAGATTGGATTGAAACGATTAAAAGTCATGTTCAAATATTAAATTGAGACTTACGATTTAGGTGAATCGACTGTGGTGAATAGTACATAGAAAATGGGTTCGTTGATACTCAGCAGAAGAAGAAGAAGAAAAATGAATGACTGGGTGACTAATTGACCGACTGACACTGATCGATTGACACTGACCGACTGACACTGACTGACTAGAGAGTAAGGGATTTATAGGGAAGATTTTGGGGGTAGCGAATGACGATCACCAATGAGAAGAGTTTTCATGGAAAACGGGATACGGATGTGGAAGATTAGAAAACGGATAAGATCACGGATGCTTTGAGCAACTTATGATTTGCAAACGATGCATTTGAAAGCGTATAATTATATCCTTTTCATGATAGAGCTTGCCTAAATCCGCCTATTTCTTGATCATAAAAAGGGAATTTGATGCTCCTGGGGTACCCAGGATGTAACAAAACTATGCGTGGTACGTGAAGGCAGAAGAGATGACAGATTTGTTGGGAACTACACGGCGCGTTTAACAGTGAGCCATCGTAATCTTATCCCCTTCACGATAGCGCTTGCCAGATGTCCGTCTGCTTCCCAATCATATATATAAAAAAAGAAATTTATAATTCCCGAGGTACCCAGGACGTAACACTGGCAACTAAATTCAGAAACGAATGTAACAGGGAATTAACAATACTTTAATTCGATTAAATTCCAATTGCAGGCAACTAATCAATTTTATAAGTAATAAATTATAAACGAATGTAACAAAGAAATAACTCTTTAAATAGACTGGGTTATTTAAATACAGGCAACTAATGAATACCACGTGAGATTCCGTAACGCAATTAAAAAAGAGCGATCTCTCGCCTGCGATGTTCCGTGAGATGTTGTTTTTATGCGGCGGATCTGAGCCGCGTGACGGCAGCTATAACGTCGTATTAACCGAAACGATCTCTTGTCTGGCTTTGTTACGGGAATCTCACCGGATTTTCCCTTGGGCGCCAGCCGGGTCTTTCCCGACATTAATTACTGCTTTTGGCCGATCATGTACAATACCCGATCTAGCTCATTCGCTAGAAGCAGATTCCAAAAATAAATAAGTGGTCCGAACACACGGCTCAAATATATTATATATCACAATAGTGACAATTATGTACAACAAATTACCTAGGACTGTGAGACCGGTGATTAAAAAAGGCAACCGAGCTTCGCGCCCGAACCTCCGGGATTCCTTAGTTCGAGGCCCTCTCGTGCACTGCTCTTGTCGCCCTGCGACATGGCCCCCAAACCTAGTACATACGCTCGTCCCAACCTTCAGGGCGCCATTCAGGGGCCTTGAACGAGTTTAAATTCCCGGTCCTTTGCTTGCACCTATGCTGCCGAGAAGCGAGGCAACTGACCCGGAATTACTACGCAACTCTAATAATTTTTCTATTCGTGTCTGTACAACGGTTTACTTTCTCACCCACTCACCGCCTGAAGCTCGCCTCTCCTCAAAAACTCGTCCCGATATTTCGGCCGCTTCGCTCGCTCGCTATCGAGAGGGACGTCTAGTTCGCGCGCCGTCGTGCCGCATAGTGACAAGTAGGGCTTGTCAATTAGCGCGAAGGCAGTCGTCGCAAGGATCTATCGCGTCGATTTATGCGGCATCCTATTGGTTCTCCCGGCTAGATTACGCGTATCAATATATGCTCACGGGAGCCTCACGTCGGAAGTTGTTACTTCGACGTTTGATTGTCCGCGTTTTCTTCCGAGATGACTTTCGGCAACTGCTGGGCTCGCAGTACTAAGAAGGAATTCTGGGCCCTTCCGCGGGATTTTCCCTCGCTTGCTCTGCGACCGAGTCGCGGGGTCTTGCGTCTTTCTTAGCGCAAAGTGGCCATCCCCACTATCCATCGCTAGCCGTCTGCACGGGAAAGGAAGATATTCCTCGTGTTCTTCCGCGTGTCGCTCTAGCCACTCCTTCGGCATTCTCACCCTCTTTTGCCCTTGGATCCTATCAGCAACTCCGATGTCTACCATTTTCTAACGTCTAGTGCACTGGCTTGATGTGGGTGACATTACACTAAGAAAAATATAATAGTAGTGGTTCGTGTCTTGTGCGCAAAACGGCGCACACTCAGACAAAATTTATAAATTTGGTTACTTTTCCTAATGAGAAGGCGTGAATTTCGGGTTGATCCTCGGCAAGGTCACGGCTTGATAGACGAGCAAAAATTTGAATGGTCACTTAATAAATATATACTACAGGGGCTGAAAAGTTGCGGAATTTTTCAATAGGTGGCGTCACTAGAAAATGAACATGATTTATTTCAAGAGGTTCATCTGTCACTAGTTTATGTGTAAAGTTTCATGACATTTCGTTCATTCGTTTACAAACTACAGTCGTTTAAGTGTCGTTACCTTCGCCTTTGTAAAAAAAATGAAAAAACAGGAATATCGCATTGATCAAACATTGTTTTTTTGATGGGAAAAACTCCTGAACATTAAATGAAATGGTTGAAGAACTGTTATCTCACATCTGCTCCTTTGAGAACAAGAGTTTATCGATGGTTTAGTGAATTTAAAATGGGTTGTACAAGCACCGAAGACGCAACTCGCTCTGGAAGACCAAAAGAGGCTACGAATGCGGAAATCGTAAAGCAAGTGCATCGAATCGTTTTGAGTGATCGTAAAGTGAAGTTGCGTGAGTTAGCTGAGACTGTTGGTATCTCAAAAGAACGGCTGGGATACATTTTGCACAATGTTTTGCATATGAAAAAGCTATCTGCGCGATAGGTGCCGTATTTGCTGACCGTCGACCAAAAACAGCAGCGCGTTGATGATTCAACGGCCGGTTTGGCGTTGTTGCAGCGTAATCGAGCGGACCTTTTTCGACGTTCTATGACAATGGATGAAACGTGGATTCATTACCATATGCCTGAGTCCAATAGGCAGTCTGCAGAGTGGCTGAAAAGCCACGAAAGCCGACCAAAGCGGCCAAAAGACCAACGCTCGGCCGGGAAGGTTTTGGCCTCTGTTTTTTGGGATGCGCATAGCATAATCTTCATCGATTACCTGCAGAAGGGAATAACAGTTACGGGAGAGTATTATGCTGCGTTATTTTACAAACTGAACGACGGAATAAAGGAAAAACGGCCCCATATGGCGAAGAGAACAGTTTCTGTACCATCACGATAACGCACCATCACACACGTCCTTGAAAGCGATGGCCAAATTGGACCAATTACGATTCGAATTGGTTGCTCACCCTCCGTTTTCTCCAGATTTGACCCCCAGCGTCTATTATCTGTTCCCAAACCTCAAGCGGTGGCTCCAGGGAAAGAGATTCACATCGAATGATGAAGTCATCGCGGAAACCGAGGCGTATTTCGAAGGCTTGGACATTTCATACTACAGAAAGGGCATCGAAATGTTGGAAAATCGCTATACCAAGTGTATCGCACTCGAAGGCAACTATGTTGAGGAATAAATATAACTTTGCCCAAAAAACGCNTTAAGAAACGCTTGTTTTCATTAAAAATCCCGGGACTTTTCAGCCCATGTAGCATATCTTAAGTAGCAAAAATGTCACATTATTACAATTACGCTGCTATGTTACAATTCCTTTTTTTAAGTAAAATATTGAAATTTCTCAACGTACACGCATTTGCGCGCCATAATTAGCAAAGCTGTATTAATCGTACAATTATAAATAATTATTTCCAATGAGAAAATGTATCCATATGATAATATTTCATGAAAAAAGTCAATGTTTGTAGCCGTTGACGAGATTCCCGCGGATATTTCTAGTAAAGAATTACAGGCCAGCTAGTCGAACGCCAAATGTGAGCGTTGGAGATTTTTTATAAACGCGCTATTATTAGATTATTGACGCCACATTCCGGGAACTGACGGTGTGTACTACAGTGTCATTTGTCAATTCCTCCAATGTGATGATACGAATAATATATCTTTGTCAATTAAGGTAATATAGATGAAAAGCCATAAATGGTAGTTATACGAAAGCGAAAGTTCTACATTACGCAAAGTTCACGTGCTTTCACGTCTTAATTAACGAAGGAGCATTATTCGTGTCATTATAAACCACTAATTTTTACAGAATCCATACGGATGAGATAATGTTTTCGTGGGATGTCGATATATTTTCACATTGCATAAAAATAAACTATGAATATAAACAAGGCGAAAGAGAATATTTGAGACGCCACAAGGTTAACGCGCTTCATTGCCTTAAATAACTCAGGTATATCAACCTATCATCATAACTCAGGTATATCAACCTATCATCATAAATCATCAACTTGAACATGAGCGAATCTGCAGATTGTAATGCTTTTCGAATAACGTCGATACCTATAGCGGTTACAAAGAAGAATGGCATAAATTCTGTCGTCAGGCACGCGAATAATCTCAATGACGCAACGTACACACACTTACGCACCATAATTAATGAAGGTGTATTAACAGTTTCATTATAAATTATTACTTCCAACAGAAACGTGTATGCATATTTTAATGTTTTTGAATAAAGTCGATATCTGTGGCTGTTGACAAAATTTTGCCTATTAATCGTAACGGAGAATTATTCGGCGGTAAGTAAGTCGTCCAACGTAAGCATCGAGACATTTTTTATCAGGTTACTATCTTATTGATAGTTGCCGCCAAATTCCAGAAACTGTTGGCGTGTACTGCGATGTCTTCTATCAATTCTTCTAATATAATGATACTATTGATACAACTTCGTTAATTATGGCGCGTTAATGCGTGTACGTTTCGGCATTCCGATTATCCGCGTACGCGGCGACCGAGTTCACGGCTTTTCTCTTTGCAACCGCTAAAAGTATCAACGTCATACAAAAGCATTACAATCTAAAGATTCGCTTGTGTGGAAATTATTGATTTATGATGATATAGTTGATATCTTTACGTTAACTAAAATGTCGAAGTGCGTAAACCTTGGCATGTCGATTACTTTCTTTCGCCTTGCTTATATTTATCGCTTATTTCTCTGGACCGTGTAAAAATACCAACGCTACACACAAAACATTATTTCATTAGTAATCCGTTCGGTAGAAATTAATGACTTTTAATGATACGATCAATGCACTTTTGTTAACTAAGGTGTGAAAACGCGTGAACTTTGAATAATGTCGATCTTTCGCCTACTCATCATTAAAATTTTTGTCTTATTTCTCTACAACTCCTTAATAGACAATGGTGTAGTAATCGTATAATTATATTGGGAGAATTGATACAAGAAATTGTACTACACGCAGTCAGTTAACGGAATTTGTCGGCGGCACTAATCCATGAGATGTTAACGAGTGCTAATAAAGGCTCCGACTCACGTTTGGCGTGAAACTTGCCGCCGAATAAATTCTCCGCAACATGTAATCGCCGAAATCTCGGCAACGGCTATAGATATTGAATTTATTCATAAAATATTAACTTATCCTTACACTTTTCTATTGGGAAAAATAATTTTAACAACATGATTAATACATTTTCACTCATTCTGGTGCGAAAATGCGTTTACGTTGAGGCATTCCGATTCGCTCTCGCGATAACAGAGTATATGACTTTTTCTGTGCAACCGCTAAAGATATCGGCATTATTCAAGATACATTAACGAGTTCGTACTATATTTTACTGGAAATAATGGTTTGTAACGATACGACTAATATTCCTTCGTTAATTAAAACATGGGAGCGCGTGTACATTGCAGCTATCCCATTATTTGCATGCGCGACAATAGACTTTATGGCCTTTTTTTCTGCAACCACTAAAAATATCAACGTCGTGCGTTTACAACAGCATTACAATTAATAGTATCCCTTGTGTTGAGATTAGTTCTTCATGGTGATACGGTTAATTCACTTTCGTAAGTTAAGGCGTGGAAGCGTGTGGGCTTTGCAAAATTGACAGTCGAATTGTGTTGTATAATCGAAAATAAGTTAGTCAATTTCTTACAACTTATTACTACTATTGTAGATACCCGGCTTTATTTTGCATAAGTTCAATATTTATATAATTATAATATTTTACGTATAATTTTAAAGAAAATAAACTGTATATGATTTTACCCAGATGCTGTTAATAATAATCGCCATTTCAATACACCTAGCCGGGTTAAGTTCAAAATGTGTATGCGCGAGGTTTTGCGGGCGGCAAAGCAACGCCACAAGATGGCTGCTCGCAAACCACGCCCACGGGAGCAACATACAGCACGCAGGTTCTAGAATGACGAACCAGACGAATCGCTAGCCAAAACTGTAGAAGCGCAAAATGAAAATAGTTAAGTACGTTCACATTTCACATAGATAATTAATTCATCGTACCACAACCATTCATCATACTACAACCATTCTATATTCATTATTGCTTTTCGGATCTATTTGATCTGAAACCATCTCTATTTTTCTGTTACACTTTTAGGTGGTAAGTGAACGTTTTGGCAATTCATAACTTGGTTTCATTGCTCAACAATATTCATTACTGTTCCATGAATCTACTTGAGCTATGAAGTGAAGTCATGAAGTGCCAGAATCCTCTCTCAACATATAAAAATATAATAGGGAGAGAAAAAGGATTTTCGATTCAATAGACGCGGACAGAATAGCAAGGATAAACATAAGTGTACATGATTTATTATTAGGTGGTAAACTTAGTTCCTACGGTTTTTTTGTTTAAAAAAGTCATTTATTTCGACATCAAAAGCAAAATATACATTAAAAGAAGTATTTTCTCTCGCTAGCTATACGTTTTTACCATCTTTCGGGCAACGCGTAGATTCCGCGACGATAGAACGATTGGTCTTTTGATGCAATCCATTCGTCGATCCATTTTCGCACATCCTCGTAATTTCTGAAGTGTGTATCCACCAAGCCGTGCTGCATTGACCGGAACAAGTAATAGTCCGAAGGAGCTAAGTCTGGTGAATACGCTGGGTGCGGGAGAACTTCCCACTTTAGCTGCATCAGTGTTTCTTTGACGGCTTTGGCAACGTGTGGTCGAGCGTTGTCGTGCAAAAGCATGACTACGTCGATTGCTGGCTACTGCTGGCCTTTTTTCCAACAATGCTTCATTCAGACGGTTTAATTGTGATTGATATCAATCCCCCGTGATGCTTTCGTTCGGTCTCAATAACTCATAATAAACGACGCCGTGCATATCTCACCAAATGCAAAGCATTGCTCTGTGGCCATGAATATTTCTCTTTGGTGTGGATGTCGATGGTTAGCCAGG
>NW_014559364.1:0-279 GCF_001313825.1 Dinoponera quadriceps
AAGGTGTATAAGACTTGAACTATTATTATAATGATATTGGAGAGGTACGTATAGACAGTGGAGAAGGGGAAGAGAAGGCAAGAAAAATGGAAGTCGAACACAAAAATTACGTTTGATAAATAACTTGCTTAAATTATTTTCTAAAATATTTCTATTCTCTTCATAGAAAAATAACGTCTGTAATATAGTAAGAATTGTCTTCTACGTCTATATACAAGTATCTGTTCGCCTTAGTCTTTGAAGTGCCGACACCATGTCATTGTTCTTATAATAACATCA
>NW_014559364.1:487-1875 GCF_001313825.1 Dinoponera quadriceps
TAGCTCCACTTGTCTGTCCCAATTCCTCTTGTCGACGCACGTACAATGCCATCCCTACTCCAAATATTCGGTTGATGGTGGGCTCCTCTTTGGTTGATATTTCTGAGTGCCAAAGATTATTGTTCCAGCACCAATCATCCGCTTCTTTTCTTGAAATTAGTCTGGCATAATCGGGGACGTCCTGCTTGTTGCCAACAACGACGAAAGGGAACGTATCGGCATTTTTAATGTTCGCTTCTTTCTTGAACTTGGATATCCAATACGTCAAGTTTTTGAAACTACTCAGATCGCTTGCTGAGTACATCAGAAGACATATGTCGACGTCCTTGTACTCTGGTGGTACTTCTCCAAATTCTTCAACGGAGACGGTGTCAAACACGTTCAATTCGTATAGCTTGTCGTTGACACGTACAGATTTGCGCAAGATTCCTTGGCTTATAATTTCGCACGTATTCCCCACGAATTTCCGTGCAGCTGATGTTTTCCCAACGCCTCGATCGCCGAGAATTAATATTTTTATTTTCACACGCTTGTTGCCACTTGAGAGATCTGTGCTTGCGGACGACATCTTCGACGTATTCTTCGAACTTGTGTTTCGTACTGGTATGTCGTACAAGTGTTTCGTACCGTGAGCGGACTGAAACTGTCTTGTTTCCGTCGCGAGGCCCTTATATAGGCTCGGGTTAGTAGGGATGAATTTCCGGTTAAGGATAGGTCGAAACCTTTATATTTTGACCAGTGAGGTGCCACGTCATTTTCTATTATGCACGTCACTAAACCGAGGAAAAAAAACTCCGTATTTTATACCCTTCGAACAAAACAAATGGACCTTTCCCTTTTTTTTCCACGAAACGTAATCGTAATTTAACGATTCGTAAATCAATATTTAACGATTATTTAACGAACGTTTCGTAAAAAAAAAGAGAAAAAGAAAAAGGAAAAAAAGAAACAATCGGTCGATTGTCCACTCTTTTTTTCCATTTTTTTACGATACATCCTTAAATAATCGTTAAATAACGATTTAAGTACCGTTAAATTACGATTACGTTTGGTAGAAAAAAAAGGGGAAGTTGCATTTGTTTTGATCGAAGGGTACAAGAAAAAGGGAAAGATCCATTTGTTTTGTTCGAAGGGCATAAAATACGGGGTTTTTTTCCTCGGTTTATTGCTGTGCATAATAGAAAATGACGTGGCACCTTGAGAAGATTTAGCACAGATTTCTCAAAGAGGACCATTTTCTTCTTAAATAAACTTATATATAATAATAAACTTATACGGTGCGGGAGTCGAATTTCACGCGCGCTCTTTCTTCCCGCGCGATGCGTTTCTCATTGCAAGAGAACCTCGCCTCGCTTCTCCGCGGTACCCCGAGCTACCGAGGTATCGTC
>NW_014559365.1:0-237 GCF_001313825.1 Dinoponera quadriceps
TACGTAATGTTCACTTCTTCAAGGTAAGGATCGACCTGAAACTGTTTCATGAAACGGCGGATACAAATTCTCGAAACAAGCGGCGTCAACTCGAAATCCACATCGAATATTTGTCCACACCGCAAAAGCCTAAAATTTCAGAATAATGTTTCATTGCTCAAAATTATACATTCAATTTTGCATTACGTATATAAAGAAAATATAGTACGATAAAATTCAAACGGAAATTAAACGCAT
>NW_014559365.1:248-582 GCF_001313825.1 Dinoponera quadriceps
TTTTTTAGCGGTAAGGTAAATATTAATATTTTCGATATACTGTTTTAATGTACTTTCTACCTCACCTCCTCCCCCTCCACCGACCACTATTTGCATTTACATAACAATAACTCTCTCTCTCTCTCTCTCATTTTATTGTCGCTCATTGTAAAACGGCTGAATAATACATTACTAGAAATGTATGAATAATATACATATGATAATTCTATCATGAATATCGCAAGAATATTAGAATTTATTGTCTAAAACACACGCAGTCCTCTTCTTTCTGCGCCTTACTTTTCTACGTTCCTCGTTTAGAACTTGTCTCCAAATCGATTTTTTATTTTGTAGA
>NW_014559366.1:0-463 GCF_001313825.1 Dinoponera quadriceps
AGACCGTTGCGCACGTCACGACGACTCAACGGCCCCAAAGAGAATCTTTTTAACCCATTGTTTATTAGTCAACGCTGATCATCTCTTGTTTACGACTCATTGCTAAGAGAATCTGTTGTATGTTCAGGGCGCCAAAGGCGCGGGCATCAAGACACGGGCGTAACAATATTAATAAGTTATGTATATTTTTACAACAAATATATGAATTTTGCCAAAAATCATATACGTTATGTAGAAAATCATATATGTTTTATCATATATGTAAAAATATATATAAATTATTAATATAATATATGGTATTACATATTAAAATTTGTGTTGAATATTTACAGAGTGGACCATTTTAATCCATCCAGTCGAATATTTCGAAAACCAAGCCCAGGAGAGAAAAATTTTTCAGACAAAAGTTGTTTGGTTTCGAAAAGAACATAAGACGGTACCGTTGGTTTGACCTTGAAGAATT
>NW_014559367.1:0-213 GCF_001313825.1 Dinoponera quadriceps
GTCAGGCAGATTAGATTTTCTGTTCTTATTTGTGAGCTCGGCTTAAGACAGAGACGATGGAAAGTTTGGAAAGTGAGGTTGCAAAGATACTAAGCTTTTGGTTGCATACTATTGACGTCTCTCGGTCTTACAGTTGGTAATTTTGTTTTTTGAATTTCTTTGAAGACGGCACATCCCTTGTAATTTGCGAGATGCTTTCCGCCACATAAGACA
>NW_014559367.1:301-2322 GCF_001313825.1 Dinoponera quadriceps
AGTTTGGAAAGTGAGGTTGCAAAGATACTAAGCTTTTGGTTGCATACTATTGATGTCTCTCGGTCTTACAGTTGGTAATTTTGTTTTTTGAATTTCTTTGAAGACGGCACATCCCTTGTAATTTGCGAGATGCTTTCCGCCACATAAGACACACTTTACGTCATCGGAAGTTCAACAATTATAAGATCAACTGCCCGAGGAAGGAATGTTCCTTCCTCGGGCAGTTGATCTTATAATTGTTCTTGGGCACAATTGGTACGTCTAGATTTACGGTAGCAAAAGCTTCAAGTATGACGATACTTCTGACAATTTGCACATTGAAGAATGTTTCGTTTGGATTTTGGGGTTTCAAATGTATTGGCGATGGGAGTATAAAAGATATTTTATGTATATATGTATTAGCGATGGGAATGTAAAAGATATTTAATGTATATATGTTTGTTATTTGGTCCAAGTTTAAGATCGATAAATAATATCGGTAAGGATTTTTTTTATTATTTGATTTGAGATGTTCCAGATGTTTGNATTTGTAACCTCTGGTGCTCTAATTCCTCAATAGCTATTTTCAACTCTGTGATGTTTGTTGCAGGATGCATTTTTTAAACACCACGCTGAAGCTCCATTCTTGCTTCAGTTTATAAGTGTAAATTATTTTTCAGTATTCTGTATTAATTTTTTGTAGCTTTTTCACTATGGTTGATTACAATTGTGTAGATTTCGGTTGGACTGACTTGCATGTCACGCATAATTTTAATTGCGTAATCTTCTTTTGCTACATATGATAAGCTAATAAGCGGTTAACTGTTTCCAATTTTATTGATGAAGATTAGCGGTGGTCTAATGAGCTTTTCCTTAGGTTTTATTAAGTTTTTTGCTGTTCTGCGTTGTACAGACAAATAAATCTATTTGATGTAGGTATAGTTGAACTTAGCCAATATTCATTAAGCTTTAATTGCTTTTCTTCTCTAGTTAATTGATTTGTGCTGTCTCTTTGCCTTTTTTGTCAGAAACTTTCATTCAGTTTTCAGAAGATTTATATCAGAAGGTTTAGAATAACCTTTTCTTCTATAGTTAATCCTTGATTTGCATCTCTATTGAAATCCGGAAGCAAAAGTGCATCTTATCGCTAAGTGAGTTTGATCGTTGCCTAAAAGAAGAGAGTTCACGCCGGAATCCTCCTTGAGCAAGGATCCCTTTGGAGCTAGCATCATCGTTCACACTGTTTNCTGGTGTGAAACACCGAGATTAAAGCACGTCAGAACATCATGTAACCAGCCGCGGAAGATAATTTAATAAACATTATTCTGCCAGACAATCGCTCACTCACTTACTCGCTCACTCGCTCTTGTACCGACACTCGCACATCTAAGAACGCCTGGAAATCCGGCGAGCTACGCCAGGGCAAACACCGCTACCGAACACGGTCATCCGGAGAACCGAAACGACCACCCCGTCGGCCGGGACGGGACGAACGTCCACCGATCGACGGAGGTCGGGTCACACTTTGTTTTTAGTATTATTTGACTTCACACAGTGATAAAGCCTTATTTTGAGAAAATATGGTAATAATCAATTTACCCTTCTTCTTTTAACATTTTTCGATTCGCAATACCTTCAAAAAGTCATTAATCCTTTTCGACTTTTTCGACGTTTCATTAATTTATGCACTAAAGCTTTCAACATTTTTATGTATTTTGTTGCTTCTCCAAACAATATTTTCGACTCTCATTTGATTATACATAAGAACTCGGCTTTAGAGTGTCGAAGGTATTCGGCATTCATTAAAAAAAAAAATATCCGTTCACAACAATAGCTGGACTACTATGATATTCAGTAAAACACGCCGTACAGGGTTCTTCAATCTGCTTCTCGCAGAGACTCTCAGAAGGGAGATGTTGGTTCTCAGCATCTCCCACGTGCCAACCCTACCTCCTCGTGGTGTAAGTCGGAAACGCTGGAGGAGATCACTACAATCACTCCTCCTGGCGGCTGACGGGGCTCTGGCTTAGACTTACGCTACC
>NW_014559368.1:0-2183 GCF_001313825.1 Dinoponera quadriceps
TTCTTAATTAACATAACATTACCGCGAAGAGAAAACCTGTTCTCATGCGTTATTCTACAACTTAAACACCTTCCATCCTTCCTGTGAATCTCACTGCATAACCGCAAACAGATAATCTGTTTCTACGCGGTTAAAAACCAAATCTCCCCATTTCTTCCACCCCCACAAGCATTACCGCGAACAAGAAATCTGTTCTCACGCGGTACCCACAAAATTACCCNACGCGGTACCCACAAAATTACCCTTCCCACCATTTTTGAGAGGCCCACTGTATTACTGCGGACGCATAAGTAGTTCTTAAGCGGTTACAACGTCAAAGATGCCTCTTCCTCCACATCGAGAAAATCACCGCGCTACCGCGGACAGCTGAACTGTCCTTATGCGGTAAAGTCCTAGTATACCCCTTCCTGTCGCAGCCTGTCTCCCAACCGCCCTCTTCCTCGCAACCCTGGCGCTGCGGGGAAGCCAGGCAGGAGCTGCGTTATACAGACCTATTGGGCCCTGCGCTTCTGTGGCTCTGCCCCAGCGGCGACGGAACCGGAGGTATTAATATATTTTTTTTCAGGTTCCCTAGTTTGTTGCGGTAGCGGAACAGGTGACGACGAAACAGTGAGGCGCCGATGGATATCCAGCGTCTCGAGCGGTATGAAACCCGCAGTGACAGTCGCTGAGCTTTCTATAGTTGTGGTGGCGCCACCCGACCGCATCGCACACAACCCCACTCCTTTCCTCATTTCCTCTCCGCAAACCACTCCCAAATCCCACACGAGCACTACCGCAATTNCATTCCACACGAGCACTACCGCGAACACGCAATTGGTTCAAAAGCGGTAAATGTCCTACTCACCCAAAAACTACAACCACCCATACCTCATCTCCGGGATAGCTCACTTCCACCCTCCTCCTGCGCATTGCGGTGCGTGGGAGGCGCGCGGGGACTGGCCTTAAATTAAAACTAAAACTACCGAGCCCTACGTCTCTGTGGCTATGTCCGCAGCGACGACGCAACCGGATTTCTCCCTTTTATTTTCAGCGCGGGCTGGTCTGCCTTTACAGTCCTAGTAGCAAGGTGGACGTATCGTGACGAAGGTATGAATGGCTGCGATGACGGAAAAGATGCGCAGTCGCTAACGATACAACCTAGGGGTACATGCCGACCCCCCGGGTTCTCTAGGCTTGGCAACGTAAGGNCCACCCTCCTCCTGCGCATTGCGGTGCGTGGGAGGCGCGCGGGGACTGGCCTTAAATTAAAACTAAAACTACCGAGCCCTACGTCTCTGTGGCTATGTCCGCAGCGACGACGCAACCGGATTTCTCCCTTTTATTTTCAGCGCAGGCTGGTCTGCTTTTACAGTCCTAGTACCAAGGTGGACGTATCGTGACGAAGGTATGAATGGCTGCGATGACGGAAAAGATGCGCAGTCGCATCTGCTAACGATAAAACCTAGGGGTACATGCCGACCCCCCGGGTTCTCTAGGCTTGGCAACGTAAGGCGGCTCTGCGTCGCTCGACATCCATTCCGACCCCCAAATTTAATATGTTATGGATAAATTTTTCAATGATGTACAGAGGAGGAGTGTTCGTTTGGCTGAACGCTTCCGACCAGACAGGACCGCAACTTTGGAAGCGGNCCAAGGTGGACGTATCGTGACGAAGGTATGAATGGCTGCGATGACGGAAAAGATGCGCAGTCGCATCTGCTAACGATAAAACCTAGGGGTACATGCCGACCCCCCGGGTTCTCTAGGCTTGGCAACGTAAGGCGGCTCTGCGTCGCTCGACATCCATTCCGACCCCCAAATTTAATATGTTATGGATAAATTTTTCAATGATGTACAGAAGAAAAGTGTTCGTCTGGCTGAACGCTTCCGACCAGACAGGACCGCAACTTTGGGAGCGGGGAATCCTCTGATGCTCTGTCAGTAGGTGAGAGAGGTATGTCCTATCCCAGGGGCGTCGGGCGGGGTGCGGGGAGCGGGGAAGAAACCGTATCCTCCCCGCTCTTCGTACCCCGCCCGGTGCCCGGGTTTGATTTCGCTCCGCGAGATGTCGCCCGTGTCGCTCCGCGACACACCCGCGCGTCCGATGACGTGCGCATCGTGACTGAGGAGACGGTGAGCAGGTGGTTTATCCGCAGGGTGCGGATGACGCCGCGCGCGCGATATCTCAACGCCGCGATGAT
>NW_014559368.1:2420-3078 GCF_001313825.1 Dinoponera quadriceps
GTTTCTCTCTCTCTCTCTCTCTTTTCCTTGCGAAGGAAAAAAAAGGAAAAAGGATGAGAAAAAAAGAAGAAGAACTAAATAATATGTCTTCAACTTTTTTTTATTGTATGTGCAGAGACGCTGCATCGGGTGGTACTACTCAGAAAAGATGCTCCGGCTGTGGAAATTTGGTTTTGCGATCAGTGCCTCCGCGCCGTAACGTCCGTCCCAGCGCGTCACGAGACGCACGTCCAAATGTTCGCGCACGTTTCCCATAGTTTTGCCGAACACCGCGTTGTTCATGAGTTTGTAGAGATTATTTTCAAACGCGTTGTAAGCGCCGATGCGATAGGACGTGTTGAGTTCGACGTAGCCGCGGAGCCACGGTGATTGCGCGAATCACAAGACGCGGTGAATTCGCGTCAGGGAGAGCCCGTGCGCCATGCATTGCTGTAGACATCGATAGTGAATGAAGTAGCGCAATTTATCGCGCAGTGTGGCCAGTAATGTTTTGTTGCTGCCGCGGCTACGTTTACCAGGCGGGCATTCGCGCGTCGGGCAAAACGGCAGATCCGCATGCGCGTCGTGCAGTTCGCGCGGATACGTGAAGTCGACCTCCAGGATATAACTAATCGGCGAATTCGGTGAAACGGACGTTACGTCGAGTCGCGCAACATCG
>NW_014559369.1:0-640 GCF_001313825.1 Dinoponera quadriceps
GGTAGGCCACACGCGCTAATCTTTCGAGTTCCATTCCGAAGGAAGCGAAGTCTTTATCAAATTTCTGTCTTCGATTTGTAAATAACATATAAAAATTTTGTGATGTTCCCTCCCCGAAACGCAATTCCAATTTAAACTTCAATTCATCAAGAGTCAAATTTTCCACATTTTCAACTGCTCCTAACATCGAACGCGCCCTTCCCCTAAGACACGAAGCAAGCGCTACAGTTTTTGACGCCTCATTCCAGGAATTCGCGCGCGCGATCAAATCAAATTGCGAAAAATATTCTCTCAAAGAACTCGTACCATCGTAAATATCTAATTTTAATTTAAAACCCAACCCGACGTGTGAATCAACCTCCCTGCCGATACTCGTACTCGCAACAGCGACGCTTGGTCCCGCAACAACGACGTTTGGTTTCGCGACCCGACAAAAATTATTATTGTAAGAACTTAGCTGGACTTTTCGTCGTTGTTGGCATTCCTCGTCGCAACGCTGGAGCACCTCGTTAAACTCTCCGCGTAAGCGTGCCTGTTCCTCCCGCATCTCTTTTAGTTTGCACAACAAAGTCCGAAGGTCTTGCTCAACCATCTCTGGAGAAAGCCCTGTCAACGCACTCGTATCCTCCCGCTCTGTAGC
>NW_014559370.1:0-670 GCF_001313825.1 Dinoponera quadriceps
AATCGGTTCGCGTAACGGCTGGTACGACAATCCTTCCCTAGTTGTCCTGATCTACCGCATTTTTGACACTTCGGGGGCCTAGCGTTTTCTCTAGTATGCGGATATGTCGTTGGGCGACTGTTATAAGGGAATGCAGTTTCCCGTTAATTATAGTGACTCGTTAGTTCTTTCACCTTTTCTTCCTCCATAGCTCCGGCGATTGCTTCGACTAACGTAGTGGGAGCTCGGGATCGTACTATGGTTTGCATCTTTTCGTTTAACCCGAGTTAGTAATTTATTAATGCTTGAGACTTTATATATTCGTGTATGGCTCTTTTATCCGAAGGGGCGTACAATGTACCTTCGATAGCTGACTCATATAATTCTGCTGCTAGTCTATCAACTCTCTTTCCGTAGTCTCGCGCGTCATCTCCGGGCTTTTGACGTAAAAAATTAAATTCGCGTTGTAGCGGCGTAGTTGACCTCTTTCTCGAATAACAAGCCCTTAGTATTTCTTTTAATTGTCGATAAGTTGTCACTTCTCGGTTTTCCTTTCTGTCATGGCCTATCCCTTTAGTTTCGTGCAGGTTATTGACATAGTTAACGCGATTTCTTCCGAGGGGTGTATCAAAGCTTAGGCGTAATTGCAGGCGCGTAAGAATTCCTTGAGACTCTCTTCACTGGAGCCATC
>NW_014559370.1:755-2179 GCF_001313825.1 Dinoponera quadriceps
TCGGTATGCGGTCGTACGTTCTGTCTCCGTTCCAGAGCCCTGTTGCAGTGGGCCTTTGTACGTTAGTGAACCTTTCCGCGTTAACCTTCACGTCTAATGCGGCTACGCGTGTAGTAAGGTTTTGTATCTCACCTATTAAGGTTTCTACCAGGGAGTCACGTTTTGCTCCCCTATTGCCTCCTGGTAAGGGGTTTTCCTCTATGTTACCGTTTGTACGCTGCGCGACGGTGGTCTGTAATCTATCAAATTCCTCATCTATCGCGGGACCGTCAATATGAGGTGCATCTTGTTCTGTACGCCTGTCCATATTTAAATTATCGAGTACTTCGCTCGGATCGAAAACGCTATCGTCGTATGAAGTTAAAGAGAATTCTCCTCTTTCTGACACGTCAGTTATGGTACTATTACTCGGCAAGTTTCTTTGTCGCCTAACGCGAGGAGTTACTGGCAATACACTATTATCGATTTCATTAAATGGAAATTCGCGTTCTGTTACAACGTGTATCGGGGGCTGTTCTTCGTTTGAATCTTCGAGTACATTTAGCGCGCCTTGTATTGCTTCTTGTATACTTTGCGCGTTGCTATTTATTAAGTTATCGAAATTCTGAATTACTCGTTCAGCTGGCTGTCTTAATATATACGCTGCAGGTGCGCTGTGCAGCCAGGATCGGTTCTTGCACGGGTTACGCGGTTTATTACTACCTTCAGACATTCACGCGGACGGCTTGGCTTCTCGCGTGTGTGTGTACGTATGTGCGCTTGTGTGTATTAGATTAGGACTTACATTAGGAAGACGGAACGCATGTCGACGGGTCTCGTTCTCGCACGGTTCGTTATCGGTGCTCCGATGTGTCCGGCGTCGAGTTGCTTGGCGCTGATCGCTGCGTTGAGGTAGGTCGTTTTTTGCTGCCTTAGCTGCGTCGTTGCCTCCTCTATTATCGTGGTTGGTCCGTGTAAATGGTCGTAGCTCCGACGTCCGTTACTTCTAGGTTGCCACGTAGTTTTCCGTTCCCCTTGTTTAATCGTCTTAAGATTTGTTGCTCACCACTCTGCTACTTGCGATTGCTTTTTCAAAGAATCCTTCTCCTTTCTTCTGTTGCAGGCTGTTGCTGGAGGGCAGATCCCACCGCTGCCACCAGATTTGTTGCGCGTTCGAAACGTCGCGGTAATGTGGGGTTGCCCGGCACAGTGCGGTAGAGTAGGAAGGAGGTGGTGAGGCGCGACACTTAATAAAGTGCCTTATGATTTATAAAAACTGAACTGGTCGTTTATTACTTGATTGCCCGATACAATTTTACGTGTGCGTCCGACAGCGCGTCGGTGCTCGAGAGTTGAAAGTTAGAGTCGCGCTCGCGCCGGTCTTACGTCCCCTTTTATCCTCTTCCTATGTCTTAATCAAGGGGGACGATTTGGATGTGTCAGCG
>NW_014559370.1:2221-3169 GCF_001313825.1 Dinoponera quadriceps
CGCGTTCGAAACGTCGCGGTAATGTAGGGTTGCCCGGCACAGCGCGGTAGAGCAGGAAGGAGGTGGTGAGGCGCGACATTTAATAAAGTGCCTCATGATTTATAAAAACTGAACTGGTCGTTTATTACTTGATTGCCCGATACAATTTTACGTGTGCGTCCGACAGCGCGTCGGTGCTCGAGAGTTGAAAGTTAGAGTCGCGCTCGCGCCGGTCTTACGTCCCCTTTTATCCTCTTCCTATGTCTTAATCAAGGGGGACGATTTGGATGTGTCAGCGCCATGTGAGTGTGGACGCTGCCCANGCGCCACGTGAGTGTGGACGCTGCCCATTCTGATTTTGATATTTCCTTTGCCAGAATGCGGGGTTGCATTTCAGCAAAGCGACATTCGGTAATTCGAGACGTGGCCTTTGTTCACGGTCATCGACAAGTATTATGAATGCACGGTTGCATTTCTGCAAAGCGACGTTCGGTAATTTGAATCGTGGCCTTCGTTTATGATTATCGTTGTGCTTACCACATCATTATTATCCATAATATGATTTCTCTTCTCATTATCCTTAGTATATGCTGGTTATACATTTACAGTTCGTATTAACACTATGCCGTCCGCACGTCTAATCTGGATTCTATTGTTTGGCGCCTGTAGGACTGACTCAGATCATTTCGCTTGTCGCCGGCGGTTTTTCGAGGTCCTCAGAAGATCATAAATCGCATGATACCAACGTGGTGCCACCGGCATTTGCCCGATAGTTTTGCGCATGACACCAACGTGATGCCACCGGCATTTGCCCGATAGTTTTCGCATGACACCAACGTGGTGCCACCGGACGGCATAGTGTTAATATTTCTACTTCCGTATCCAGAGTTAATATCATACATGTAAGCTTTATCACTTTAATTTTTTATTACTGTTTTTGCTTCTATTTCTACCTCTTTACCGATGGTT
>NW_014559371.1:0-914 GCF_001313825.1 Dinoponera quadriceps
TTTTTTTCATCCAGTAAACTTGATCCAAACCAAATTTAATCCAAGTAAAAATTTGCCAAGAAATATTAGAATAATCATTTATTTAAATCTATCGTTTTTTGCTGAGTAAAATACAGAAATATGGATAAATGAAATACCATGTCATATTATTTAATAAAATTATTTAGTTAGAATATTTCTTTTCTAAATGATCTTGAACGTGACATTTCACCTAAATTGCCAAAATTTGCGGTCATTAATCGTCATGTTTACGTGCGACCTGCAATAGCTGTTTCCTCTAATATTCCCCAGCCACACATCGTATCCTTGATCAGCCAATAAGAATGCTGCAACATCAAAATAANTATACACTTAAGCCAATTTATCCGTTCTAAAATTTTAGAATTATTTTTCTCTCAGCGAAAATCAAAAAGCCGATAACGTCTTGATGTTTTGACAAGAAAAACGTTGATTGATTTACTATAGGTACGTTTTTCATGCTACGCCTCAAGTCGATTTTCACACTTCAAAGTGACGTTATCAAAGCATTATTTATTTTCGTTCTACACACGTACGTAAGTCTTTGCCGGGACCGAACATCACCCAGCTCTCGGACGAAGCTAAGATACCATGTTGTATAAACACAACGTTCTTCTTCTTTTTATCTTTCCACAATGGACTCCCAGGTATCCTGTGTATTTGCAAATGGTAACCATCTTCCGTAATAACGCTGTGCTCCTCAGCGGGATATCCATATTGTTCCACCATGCCGATCTGGAAAAAAGAATCTACGTAAGCATGCGATATACGTATGATATGATATTGCAATTTTAAATTTGTACGAAAAAAAAGAATTTCGCTTTTGTAGCTGTCATTGTTGCTGCATATTCATTGCGACAGCGATAATATTTAATTGGTATAACTAATTTAGCGAA
>NW_014559372.1:0-492 GCF_001313825.1 Dinoponera quadriceps
TTATTACGTTATTTCCATGCGGCAGCCTCGCAGATTTTTGGCGGCGAGCATTACTTTCGATACTACATCAGGAAACGTGAACTAATGGAAATTCACGTTTCGGCTTGAATCTTTTCGACTAAATACGTTTGCTCCATTAGAAAAAATAAAAGAAATCTTTCCGCTGACGAAACTTGCGAGTTTGAGTGCAATAGACGAAGTAACGTGAATGTCGAATGAATCTTGCGTTTTTTACGTTAAATCGTGAACGGATGCTAGCTTGCGAGTGTGATTGAAATATTCAGCTTTATTACGTTATTTCCATGCGGCAGCCTCGAAGATTTCAGGCGGCGAGCGTTTCTTTCGATTCTACATCAGGAAACGTGAAATAATGGAAATTCACGTTTCGGCTTAAATCTTTTCGACAAAATACGTTTGTTCCATTAGAAAAGATAAAAGAAATCCATCCGCTGACGAAACTTGCGAGTTTGAGTGCAATAGACGAAATAACGT
>NW_014559373.1:0-439 GCF_001313825.1 Dinoponera quadriceps
TAAACATTTATCAATCAAACTAAACGCATAGATACGTTTATAATTTACATCCATAATTTTCAGTGAACGCATATATGCGTCCATAGCACTCAAAAGCTTAATTCATTCAGTCATAAATACATAATTATGTGTCTCTGACATAATTAATAGTGTGTGCTATGATTGCACTAAATGTTGGATCGTTTCGCAAAAGGAACATTTTTATGCGCAATATCAGTAGAAGTAATTTTGTATTTTTCTAGTAGTTGTGAATCCAATTGCTCATGTTGCAAAATGTTAAAGAAATATTAATTTACACGACTATTGATATTTATCCTATATAAAATTGAGTTTTACGGTATATGCTGCAAAGACAACAATAATTCAATAGCAAATTATGCAAATACAATTTGCTAATTTTATTAATATTTCATATTTTGATGAAAGGTCTGATATTTTA
>NW_014559374.1:0-3351 GCF_001313825.1 Dinoponera quadriceps
TCCATCTCCGATATAGCTAGTATATTTCAGGTTGTGTAAAGATTCAGAGTGCTGGAACATTTCGCAAACAACATTGACTTCCATGAGGCCCGAAGAGTCCTCGTGGTTAGCTTGGCATTCGTCGGCATGGGTTTTCAACCATTCCTCGTACTTTGCTGTACCTTCCTTCGTTTTCCAAAATTCGCATGCTTTACAGTACTTACATTTTACCGAAACGTCCACAACTTTACTAGTCTTCCATCCAATTAGCGAGACGAATCCAAAAAGCGACGAGAATCCTCGTTTTCGCCACGATCCATTACCGGACACAGCTATTCCTCCGGAGTTACTCGATTCATCGGTTTTTCCTTTTTCCTCTTGAGCAGCTCCCTTCATACTTTGCTCACACATTATTTCTGCACCACCATGAATACATTTCACTACAGAGTGATAAAATGAATCAAAAATCGGCCGTGGAAGATCCATGAATGCACAAAATTTTTGTATGCCGTGTAATCCCACTCCGATTAATCGCATTGCAAGAATGATTCTGCGATTAATTTCGTATGCTTNTTTGAAATCCAAGCCACGATTTCCTGTTTCGGTGAATTCTACATCGGACTTGCACTTTTTACAAACAACTACTTGAGAAATTGCTGTAAACACTGTCAAAAAGTCTATCATCCTGTATCCAACACTAGGATTCACTTCAATATCATCTGAATTATTTGCAGATAATTTCTTAGCAGACGTACCAACGTTCTCACTGGGCTGCTCCATTTCAAAGCGATTTAACGGACGCTGTTGCTTTAAAATTCTTGGTCCATCTGCTTTGGATTTCCGTCCTCTTTTGCCTTTTTGCGCCGAATAAACTGGCTTCTTGTCATCACTCATATTGTTAACAATGATAGTTTATCAGTAAAAACCACTGTAGTCAATAAAGTAATTCGTTGAAACAGAAAAACTAACGAAAACAAAAAGAAGCGTCCACGCGTGGCGTCGTTTTTCAGCTGACTGACCCAAACACAAGCCCACACATACAGCTGTATTGATGAACTAGCACTTCCTAACGACCTTTTGGGGAACCATTAGAGCCCTCAGACCCCGTTGGTACATTAGTGCAGAGGGTAAGAGTCGTAAAAAGGGGACAAAAGGAAGCCCGCCGCGACAGGTAGAAAATGCGCTCGTCGCCCGCTTCGAACGTTTCGACACTACAGCGGATTGGACAGAAAAAAAATTTTTTTTCACTATTCTACCAATTGAATAATGTTTTTAGGACCCTAAAGTGTACTTTAAGCAAAAAAAAAATTTCGATTTTTTGAAAATCCTAGACTGGCCTAACCCCTTAATATTAACCCACATATTGCATTGTTTAACTTTAGCTAACCCTTTCGTCTTTTAAATGTTGTATCTTTTACAATGACTTTTCTTATCAATTTACCATTATTATTAATCCATCCGAGAACCAAATTATGTTATTAATAAACTGTTTTATTCAAAATGCCCTAAATTTAATCAAGTTGTTAAAACTATTTATTCATCTCCTTTCAATTACTTAAATATAAATTCCCCTCTCAACACACTCATATGGTTCTATCCCAGGTAAAGAGATTAAGTTCTTTGACCTAAATAAAGGACCACCTAACGTACGTTCTGTGATCGGAGTAAATGGGCTTCTCCGGACCCTGACCTGATCTGCAGACCTACCAGTACATTTAGGACTCGCCAGTGCGCGAGTAAACAATTTTGTTGCGTTCGTCCTCTTCCAGGACATAACATCAGCAATGATTTATTATATATATTTTGCAGACATTACGTTATTTGTGATGAAATGATGGGACCAAATTATGATTTAGTTCTTTTTCCGAACCACTTTCCAATTCCACCTTCCAATAAATTGATATCTTCAAGAACTTTTCATTGTATAATTTCTTCGCAACTACATTTACCCCTTCCTAGATATTATTTATATCTAATTTTCTTTCAATTGCTAGGGGTTGGTCGACAAAGTTCCCTTCATCAGTGGAATAATTCTGTAAAGGATTTAAAAGTAGAATGCATTTTCTTGTCTTACGGCTTCATCGAACGGATCATCTGTTTTCGTTATTCGCTTGACTCCACGTCTCGTAACTATGTAACGAGGATCGTTAGCTGATTTGGGTGCATGTACTGCTCCGTAGTCGATTTAGATATTATTTTGATTGTGTCAAACACGTAGACTTGCGTCTCAATTTTTTATTTTCTCAACGACTCAGCCAGTTTCTATGAGATAAAGGGCGTGGAATCAGCGGTTGAGAAATTGTCCATCTCGTCAATATCTAATAAATGTAGTTTGTAATCGTTGTTCTCGTCTGGTTTCTGGATCAGTATCTTCTTTCTATAGTTGTTCAACATATATAGGGTCCTTCGTACTAATAGGATTTATTTTAAACTTACGGCCGATTATTTTATAATATCGGAGTGGAATTTCTATAAAATTTACTAACAATTTAATCGCATTTACAGTCAGTTTTCCCGTTCTTTTCTAATTCCTGTTTTATATATTGCATCACAATCGTACTCAAGCAATTTTGACCTCCATTAAAGTATTTACTTACTTATATCTTGAGCATTCTTTTATCGCTTCAAAGTTTTATAATTTATTATAAAAATAAAACTTCACCAGTATAAATATAGTTTAAAATGGTTAATACAATACGTTATAATTAAAATTTCTTTTTCGTAAATAACGTAATAATTTGTATGCATAATTTGATTATCGTTCCAAATACGAGATATATACATTAGATCCTAATATCTAAAAATTGTCTTTTTTCATGTAAATATGTTTCTTTATAAATTGGAAAAATTATATATTTTTTTTATGCTTTTAATATGCTTTTATATAAGATCGTTATATAGATTTGCAATGCATCTGTCAATATCGAAAGCAAATACGAAGAATATTGATTCCTTTGTTACAAATTTTGAAATATTTTTGTTCTTTTCTAAAATCAAATCAAACAATATAAAATATTCAACTTTAATAATTTGATCAATTATTTACAGTAGCAATTCCTCGTTTTTAGAAATTGCAAATGGATGTTAGCATGAAAATTTGTATAATAGTTTCTTATAATATTTTCGACAAAAATTATGCTTAGTATGCTTTTGTAACAGTTATGCTTGCTACCATGAGATAATCTGTGAACTTGTATGTCATTATTGTCATTGTCATTAATAGTATCAGTGATCGTCGCATTAAGTTCTTTTATTTTTCTTGTTTCTGAAATTTGATCAGACTAAGAGTATGTAATCTGTCTTAAATATATAATGTTGTAACGCATGCATCATAGTTAATTTCGTTTTAAGTAAGTAAAAACAGTGACGAAA
>NW_014559375.1:0-1473 GCF_001313825.1 Dinoponera quadriceps
CGTTTCTTTTTATTATTTTCGATTTTTCATTTCTTAAGAATTTTTTTTTTAACTATATCCATTCGAAAGAGCACCCTCAAAAACATAGGGTACAGTGATTTAAAAAAATTTTTGGCTCAATTTCATTTTGGGTATTGATTCAAACTTGAACGTCAAAATTATGCCATTTGGTCCGAAAGTGTTAATGGTCTCTGTTTCCGATGTAAAATATTTAGGTATATTTACAAAGTCGTTTACTGTCTTGTAGTATGATATCATTTGATAAAATTCTGTTGTATAACAGGTGTCCAGTGTGTAGACAATTTTGTATTTTCTCGCGACTTTCGCTTAGCAGTTACGATCGTGGACAGAGCGAATATTACTAATAAGGAATCTCTAGAAATGTCTATATGAGAGCGAAACTGGCGTTCAATGTTAGAACCTCAATGTGTCAGTTTTCGCCGATCAGAGTAGATAACACAATAACAACTGATCAATAATGGGTAAGTTAAATTTCGTGAGGTCGGTAAGTTACAANAAAGTGTCCGTGACGGGAAGCCTCTTTTTAAGGCATGGCGGAAGAAATGTAACATTCAAAGTTTCCAATTCTTGGATAGATTCAATTAAGCATGATACTTCAAATTCATCCAATATAGAGGGTCATCCAAAAGTATTTGACCCCCCTAGTATCTTCAGTTAGAATGCATTTTGGGGAAAATGTTCAATAGCAAAGTTGTATGGTTTCAAACGGGGAGTAAGATGATGACTTTCATTTTGACCATGTCCTTCAAGGTCATTTTAATGTCAACTTTTTTTTTTTTAACGGAACTCCCTACATTTTATTGCATATCCTTATAGCTTATCTCGAGAGCTTTCCAAAACATAAGCTGTTTCTTCGTTGAGTTATAAAGGTTTGAATTTAACAATTTGTTAAGTGACGTGTAGGCCCGGCCAGTTAAGGCAAGAGTGGCGTGTGGTTCTGGCCAGTTAAGGCAAGAGTGGCGTGTGATTCCGGCCAGTTAAGGCGAATTTCATTCCAATTGGTCAGCTTGGGCAAAATATTCATTTGCATCACAACAAATTTTCAAATTGTTGCCCTTTAACAGCCTGGCAATGTGCCAATCTGTTATAAACAGCTGAAACCGCTACAGTTCCGGTACGTTTCCGGCGGTATTAGTTCTATCTCTCTAGGTATTCTCCCTCTTAACCCATTAACGACCAAGATGGTCGATTTTAGACTATGTTTTTGTAGCTGAATTTCAGGTATTTAACGGAGTAGTAACTGGGTCTAAAGTGTGATTCTTTATGTTTTTGGGTGTGCTGAATAAGAATCTGGACTCAAAATCCAAAAATTTTGACCACAAATTTAAATATGGCGGTTTTATGCATAAAAATCGTAAAAAATTTGTCATTTTCAAAGTTTATCATTTTTTTTCAGGCATAAAACGCATAAATATATGGAGTTTTAATCAACCATCGGTGCATAAATTTGTT
>NW_014559376.1:0-461 GCF_001313825.1 Dinoponera quadriceps
ATGTTTATTATACGGGAAATTTACGAAAGGTAATTGGTTGTTTCCGTTCACCGTTAACCGTTCCATGTAAACGTTTCCCAACTCAAACCACGTGGAGGTGGACGGCAAGAATCTTTTTTATTTTTTTTTGGTTTTTTATTATTTTTCTATTATTTTTTTAGTTTTTTGTTTTTTTTGTTTTTTTATTTTATTTTTTTATTTTTTTTGTTTTTTTTTGTTTTTTAGTTTTTTGTTTTTTTATTTTTATTTTTCATTTTTTATTTTTTTTTGTTTTTGTTTTTATTTTTCATTTATAAATTCATACATTACGAAAGTAGCTTGTTTTTTATCTTTGAATCTAAATTATCTATAGAAAGCTTTCATTTTTTCACTTTTTGTTCATAATTTGCATGAAATTTGTCTCTACAATCTTTACAAAAATACAAATCACAAGTGCAGCAGTATATGTATGTGCGAATAAC
>NW_014559377.1:0-439 GCF_001313825.1 Dinoponera quadriceps
CTCTTATGGTTCCCTCGAAACTAAACAACTTTTATCTGAAAAATTTTTCTCTCCCGGGCTTGGTTTTCGAAATATTCGACTGGATGTATTAAAATGGTCCACCCTGTTTATATATAGATATGAGAGAAACTTTTTCCAGCATAGCAAATATTTCATATAAAAATAAGTAGGTATGAAATAACAGTTGTTGTCTAAGGCTTTGTTTATATAAATTTAATAATACTATACATAATAATATCTTTTTTATTTTTTACATAAAGAATAAATTTTTTATGTTACATTCATATATATTGCAACTATAATCTATGTATATGGTAAAAACGTCTTCTATACAGAGTTAATTCTATCATTCAGATTACCAACTGCCGTCCATTTAAAAAATGATAAATCTTTTGCAAATAACTGTATACATTCTGTATACGCAAAATTATGATAAAAG
>NW_014559378.1:0-1153 GCF_001313825.1 Dinoponera quadriceps
ATTCTGATCGCGAACATACTCTCCGCGATCTAGATACTATAAAAACCTCACTCGACAAGAGAGAGAACGAAATCTCTAGGCGCGAGATTTCTACTCGTGATTCTTCTTTGGACCAATCTGTTATCGCAACACACGACGTGGTGCGCAAATTATCCGCTCTGCGCCGCGAAGTAGAAACCATGAGGATTAACGCCTCTCGTTTTAAAACGGATACTCCCTCGGTGCCCCCGCAAACCCCATCTCATATAGGGGATCTTCCGCGGGTTTCGTTCAGGGAAGCTTTGGAATCGGTCCCGAATTTCGATGGGTATAATATCCCGTTTCCCCAATTCGCGCGCGCGTGTCGTCGAGCTAAGGATGTCGTACCCCCTAACTCCGAAAGTAATCTAACACTCCTGCTTGTAAATAAGCTTCGCGGACGCGCTTATTACGCCGTTGAGGACGAGCCCTGTAACTCTGTCACGGATTTATTGGATTTACTAAATGGAGCATTCGGATCTCCAAAAAGCATCGATCAATATCGCGGCGAGCTCAGCGTCTTTTTACGACCGCGCGGACATATGCTTGATTATATTACTCGCGTCAAAGGATTGAGAGCGTCAATTCTGGATGCCGAACGCCGGGAGCACGGAACGTTGGACGACTATACCATGATTAACATAGACGCGCTTACGGCCCGATCCTTTTGCGAGGGTCTTCCATTGGAATTCCGCTTACAATTGAGTAGGGACCACTACAGCAGGCCATTTGAGGCATTTGCCCTTGCAAAAACTCTGGCCAAACGACGCGAATTAGACCGAGAACGCTCCGGAATATCGCGCTACAATGAAAACCCTCCCCCTCGCACTGATTTACACCCCATCGGCAGGCCTATAGCTCACTCTACCCTATCGCGTTCATCGCAGGACGCAAGATACGGTGACAACTACGTCAGGCCGCCGAGCAACACGCGCACAGCATGGGGACACAGAAACTCATCGCCGAGAGATAGATTCGATCAGCGCGCGTATAACAATAATTTCACCTCCCACAATAACCGACGGGGCGAATATACCCGATCGCGCGCTCCCGCACCTCCTAGAGGGTACGACGAGTCGCATAACAAGAGGAGACCGCCTGCCCGGGAACCTGACGCGAACCTCCCGAACCGTTC
>NW_014559379.1:0-309 GCF_001313825.1 Dinoponera quadriceps
AAAGATTCAAGCCGAAACGTGAATTTGCATTAGTTCACGTTTTCTGATGTATAATCGAAAGAAACGCTCGCCGCCTGAAATCTGCGAGGCTGCCGCGTGAAAATAACGTAATAAAGCTTAATATTTCAATATCACTCGCCAGCTTGCATCCGTTCACGATTTAACGTAATGAAACGCAAGATTCACTGGACATTCACCTTATTCGCCTATTACACCCAAACCCGCAAGTTTCGTCTGCTGATGGTTTTCTTATACCTTTCCTCAAGGAACTAGTGTATTTAGTCGAAAAGATTCAAGCCGAAACGTGAA
>NW_014559380.1:0-973 GCF_001313825.1 Dinoponera quadriceps
TCTCTCTCTCTCTCTCTCTCTCTCTCTCTCTCTCTCTCTCTCTCTCTCTCTCTCTCTTTCGTGCACTCTCAAAACACCGGAAACGAACCGCGATATCGCGTTATCGTGAATTATCTGTACTGTATCGCTGCCTATTATATTGGCAAACTTATATTTATTTATTTCTACCGTCTTTTTTCTCTCTCTTTCACCGGCGTTTCTTTCGTTTCTCTCTCGTTGCTCCGACTCCTTCCCGCTGCGCCATTATTTTTCGCGCGGAAAACCGGTCTTTTCTGTTTTGGTGTATCGTTTTTTTTTTTTTTTCATACAGCCGGACCGAGAGAAAGTACGCGGAGCAGCGCGAGGTCGCGGAGGGTGGATCGTGCCGAAATACACGGTGGTAGTCGTCGGCGCGACGATTTACCGCGAAATCGGAGAACGCGTTCCTGGCACCAGAAGCCAATGCTTACAAACTCCAATAACTCAAGCAAGCTTTTGGTCCTCTCTTTCTCTCTCTCTCTCTCTCCCTGTCTCTCTCTCTTCCTCTCTCTCTCCCACGCTCTCTCTCTCTCACTTTCTCTTTCTCTCTCTCTCTGTTTAGCCTCTTTAAATCGCAATGACTCGGTGTACCGCATTGAGATGTACACACGCCCCCCTCATGTTGCCCGCTGTATTAAATATGTGCTGGTTTTCGGCGCCTGGGCCATTCGCGCTCTCTTTGGCTTCTGGTAAAGAGAGGAAAATGAGTGGGAATAATTCCTGTCCGACGCGACGGCGAGATCCCGATTGTACGTGGAAGCCGAACGGCGGCCCGATGTCGCGCGTTAATCAACATTTCACGAACGTCTCCCGCGAGATTTTCCGCAACCGTAACTAATTTGCATCGTCTTGGAAACTGTGTAACCGTGTTGCATCGCGAAAGTTTTTGTATGGGAAAATTCCTATTGATCGAGAATGACGCGAACGATAGAGAGAGAGAGAGAGAGAGAGAGAG
>NW_014559381.1:0-1559 GCF_001313825.1 Dinoponera quadriceps
ATGTAATATTGGATTAATTATTAATTAATTAATACTTTTTTATTGTTTATGACTGCATATCTTTGAAATACAATTTAAAAACTTAATGTACAATTTAAAGACTCGGTCTGCAATTTAAACATAAATTAAATGTATATTTTTGTAAAAATTATTTTTTTATGTTATCAATAAAGAAATGTTTGTTGCCAATAAATAAATGTTCTAATCTTTTCAGTAATTTGTTGCAATTTTAAACTTAAATCTTAAGGGATACGATATTTTATGTACAGGCAGAAAAATTAGAAAAAAGTAGTTAAGAACATACATAGTTATGATATTTTTCATGCTCCTTCATTTGATTATCACTGTTATAATAACGAAAAAAATATTTATCAAGAATGCAGCAAAAGAATATCAAAATTCGGAAAAGTCCTTATTCTACATAATTAGCCTTTCGACAACTCTGAAAGCGTTTGAGTTGGAACCCAATCGAACTTATTTTGCAACTTGACATCTCCAATTTTTTTGGCAGTCCAGGAAATTTTTTGTGTCTTAAGTCAAAATCGCCATTTTGAAAGAGTTCAAACCAAACTCTACATGTTCTTTCCGATAGAATTTCATCACCATATACTTCGAGTAATAAGCGATTCGTTTCAGCTGTGGTTTTCTTAAGGTCGAAGTAGTGAAGAAGCATATGCCAAAAAAACAGTTTATCGCGATTCATTTTCAATTTATTGGAAAATCTCTTTGGCGTCGAGAAATCTAACCTGTGAGGTCTGAATCGCTTTCAGCAATGTCTAAACTACACAAAACATGCGACTTCACTGTCGAAACTCGTCAACGTTGGAGCCGGCACCCTCTAGTAGCAAGCGGCAGAAATTAAATTTACCCCCTAATACTCCCTGGTAGCCTCCCAATGGTGAATCATGATATTCATACAATATTTGCCCTTTTTCCTCTTGCATGTAGTTTCGCCTGTTATTAATGATGGCGTTTTATTTTTCTTATCTTTTTTCTTGCTCATCGTTTTCTATATTTTCTTTCATTACTGATATTGACGGATTCCAATTTAGAGCATCTGCATTTGTGTTCGTTCGTCCTGATTTGTAAACAATTTCGTGATCTGTTATTATTTTGAATTTTGTGCCGTATACGTGGGATCGAAATTGTTTCACTGCTAAGACAGTTGCCAATGACTCCTCTTCAGTAGTGTTATAGTTTTGTTCCGCGCGTGATGAGATTTGGTTTACGAAAGCTATTGGATTATTTTTTTCTATTTGTTAATGTGATAAAATAGATCCTATTGCATAATCAGAAGCATCTGTTGTAGTTATAAATTCTCTTTCAAAGTCCAGATATTTTAATACCGGTGCGGTCCTTAATTTTTCTTTAAGCTTTTTCTTTTAACTTGTCGAATGCTATTTGTTGTTCGTGTCCACATTCGAAAGTTACATTTTTTTAGTAATTTTTTTAAAGGTCGCGCTATTTTTGAAAAGTTTTCTATACATTTTTTATAAAATCCTGCTAATCTGATAAATGATTGTATTTTTTAATCTTTTGTTGGGACTTGAAATTTAGTT
>NW_014559382.1:0-383 GCF_001313825.1 Dinoponera quadriceps
TGCGAAAAAGCGGTTGATTTTTTGTAGAGATTCCTTTAACAGTGACGTTTGTTTGTTCGATAAATTCGCCGTTAAATATAGTATTTATCTTTAAGCACGCGTATCTTTCGAGATAATCGCGCACTCGAGCGAGAACCAATGGTCGCGCCTCTTCGAGAAATCGTCGAGGTTCGATGTATCGTGAATTTATCACCGCGCCTGTCAGCACGCGATTGTTAAAAGCCGTTTCGATCTCGACCCATGATAATTCCGCATGGCCCGCACCCGTTCGTACGAATCGTTGATCTAAAGCGTATCTCGCACCTTCTAGTTGTGCTCTTCGAAAGATCAGAGAATTTTGCCTACCAGTGGAGAATCGTCGATGCCTATCTCGTCATCTGGCG
>NW_014559383.1:0-367 GCF_001313825.1 Dinoponera quadriceps
AAGAACTCGCGGATGAATTGAATGGGACGCAGAAAGCTGTCTCAATTCGTTTGAAAGCCATGGGAAAGATTCAGAAATTGGGAAAATAGGTTCCGCATGAACTGAATGAAAGACAGCAAGAAAATCGAAAAACCACTTGTGAAATGCTGCTCGACAGATACAAAAGAATGTCCATCGTATCAAACTTCCCAATTAAGCTCCCGGACTTTCTGGCGAGTCACTATAGACACGTGTGGCCTAGCGTTATCCTGATGGAACACAACACCTTTCCTGTTGGCCAATTCTGGTCGTTTCTGGTAAATCGCTAGCTTCAAACGGTCCAATTGTTGATAGTAGAGATCCGAATTTAGTATTTGGCCATATGGAA
>NW_014559384.1:0-943 GCF_001313825.1 Dinoponera quadriceps
TCTATTATCTATTTATTATCTATTATCTACATTTAATACATTTTCTATTAAATTGTATATATATATATATCAATAAAAAATTAGCTAGAAAAATTTGAACAAATTTAAAAAATCGTAACAAGAAAAAATGAAAAAATAAACTAAAATAGAATCGGTAAATGGTTATATTACAGAATGCTTTAGTGGATTCTCATTACTACTATTTAATTAGTTATAAATAAATAAATTGCATCATTGCTTACTTCATATGCCGTTTCTCTCATTTATCGCGTGTACACGCGCGGTGAGTGTAGATATTTAAATTACTTTCACTATATCAATATTTCTAATGGTTCGTCGAAATTTTATAACCGTGAAAATGCATGAATTATTTCAGCAAGATTTTTTGTAAATCGTTTAACGGGATACAATTACGTACCTAAGAAACCCTTTTCTCTATTATGTATTTATCGAAACGTTTCTAAAGCAACTTGTACATTTTCATTCCTTCACTGTTAATTCGTACTGTAAAACACGATGAAGTATGACGTAGAAGGAAGCTGAAAATACATTTTAATCTTTATTATATTACCGATATATTAATCTCTGAATGTTAGTGCAGCTACACATGACAATATTGTTATTTTTTTCGATATATCGAGCACATTAAATTCATTGTTTGTGAGAGAAAAAGAAAAAAAATCATCTCCACTTTCGAAAGAATTAATTCTTGTAATTTACTACATGGGCTGAAAAGTCACGGGATTTTTTATAAAAACAAGCGTATTTTGGGCAAAGTTATATTTATTCCTCAACATAGTTGCCTTCAAGTACGATACATTTGATATAGCGATTTTCCAACATTTTGATGCCCTTTCTGTAGTACAAAATGCCCAAGCCTTCGAAATACGTCTTGGTTTCCGCGATGACTTCCTCATTCGATGTGAATCTCTTTCTCTGGAGC
>NW_014559385.1:0-1860 GCF_001313825.1 Dinoponera quadriceps
GTAAGTCAAGGAGGTACCTTTTCGTTTCAAATAATTTTAAATGCTTGACTGTCGCGTCGCGCTCCACCGCCGTGTCGCAAAAACACATTCAGGGAAGACACAAAAGCACTCACGCACACACGCATACATACGCACTTAACCACGAGGACGGTTAGAAGTATTAAAATACCACGGTGCTGACGAACCACGGAATTCTTATTCTTGCAATTTGGCTTGATTCAAAATTCAAAATTGAATATCTCGACACATAACACAGCTATTTTCAAAAACCCCATTTAAAAAATTCGTATTTCTAATTTTCAAAAATTCACAATGCTATAATGGGCAACAGTTTGTTTCCAAAATGGCGGATGATAAAACGAGGGAATGCAAAATTGAAAAATAATAGTTAAATTTGTAACAACACACGGCAAGAGTCAAATGTCGCAACTCAATGGGACAAAAAGCGTATGGAAGTAAAGAGTTTTCTCTTTAGAATATTTTATTCTTTTACCTCGATATGATGAATTTTCATCGAAATAATCCCATTTGAAAAAAAAACAGTTTTTTATTTCAAATTGCAAATAACCCCGCAAAAAATGGTATGACCGAAATGCATAAAAAAGCATTTTGAAGAGGAAATTCTGTAACTTCACATCCCACTTTTCAATTTGAGATGAAAATTTTTGTTTAAGCCGTTCACTGTCGCAAACTCGGACCATTTTTGTTCAATTACACATGCTCTCACTTTGTCATCTTCCATTTTTAATAAATTTATCTCGTAGAATTGACATGAATTGATTTTTAAGATAGAGATTGCAAGCTTCATTTTCTTTATTGAAAAATTTTCATCTTTATTATTCACGAAGTTTTTGCCACTTGAAATTTGGACATTTTTTGCCACATTTTTATTGTTCAAAGCACTCTCGAGTGTCATGGTTGCGAAAAGGCAACCAAATAAGAGAGTCAAAAATTAACAGAAACAGAAAAAAAATGTTTAGTTATTCCACTTTTAAGTAATGCAGCACTCAAGGGGGGTCTTACGACGCATCTACCCTCGGAGGTATTGCGCATGAGCCAAAAGCAAACAAAGCAATTAAATATTTAATCGGGGGCACTTCTTTAAATACCGCATGCAGATCGCGAGTAAGAAAGGCAAGGTAAAAGGCATAAAAGGAAACAATGACAAGGAATCGTCAGCGAGCAGCGCAAGCAAATCGACTTGTCACCTTGCGAGATAGAATCTCACTCCCGCCCGGGTCCAGCGGCTCCCGAAAACGGCCTTCCTAATTTATTGTCTCCCGACACCGAGAAAATTGCCCATATAAGACTATGAAGCGCGTGCCTAGCGATCGCCGACACGCTGTGGTCGACTGATCATAGACAATCGCCTCTCGCGAGCGATCAACACGGAGCACGTGATCCGCAAGCGCAACAGCTGTGCCGTGCTACTCGCGACATTTAGAGTATTGTTTTTTGGGAGTGAGTGTATTTCTTATATTGACCAAAGTGTGTGTTTCTATACAATACAGGATACCTTAAAATATCCGCGTGCAAGAAATATTATAAAATTTATTGCAAGTGAAAGATTTNACTCGCGACATTTAGAGTATTGTTTTTTGGGAGTGAGTGTATTTCTTATATTGACCAAAGTGTGTGTTTCTATACAATACAGGATACCTTAAAATATCCGCGTGCAAGAAATATTATAAAATTTATTGCAAGTGAAAAATTTTAGAAACATCTTAGTTAAACAGTTTCAAGTTTATTACATGTGAACGGTTTCTGAAACAGTTCAATTGGAAGATTTGCAAAATTATTTCATATGAAACGTTTTTAAGATAACTCAACTGAAAGTTTTTAAATTTATTGTATATGAAA
>NW_014559386.1:0-480 GCF_001313825.1 Dinoponera quadriceps
GACGGTGTAAAAGAGAGACATATTCTACATCCAGCTGTCTACTTTTCACTTACCGCTATAATGTTGCGTATATTTATATCCAGGTAAAACTGTTAATATCGTTAAATAATTCTCCCTTTGTTCTTTTCTCTAATTTTAAGTGCGCAAAGTAAGAACGTAAAATAGTTAGTCAAACTTACATTATTTAAAAGAGTTTCTACAGCCTGCTCAGTACGACCAGATACAAATACAAGTCTTAGCAAGCCGTCCGTTTCTCCGTTATTGATTTTATTTTTAGGATTGGATTTCAACAGTACGTGAAAATTTGCATCACCAAATACTAAAAAATTGACACCAACGTAACAACCTTCCCAAGAAGTAGGCCCTGTGACGATCTTTATTCTACCTTCAATTAGGGGAGTATGTTCTTCTCGCTGTGTTTTAAAGTGTATATTTGGTGGGATTATACCTGTTTCCATCGCTATTAACACCTTCAAACCG
>NW_014559387.1:0-864 GCF_001313825.1 Dinoponera quadriceps
GATACATGCCATACTTTTTTTTTTATAAACAATTTAGTGCAAAAATTTATGCAAAAAAAATTTTTTTCTTAAATAGCCGCCATTTTTTTCTAATCACAATTTTCAAAATCCCCTACGTCGGGCCATAGCCAATAATATGTATTTAAAGAATCTTTTTTGTTTTTTGCCCTAGGACGTTCCGTTTTGCTGGAATGCTGTCAACCACCCAAGGGTTGTCTTTTATTGGACGCGGGATGCGTTTCGAAACTTATTAGAAAAAAAACTTTGCAACCTTTTCATCACTGACCATACATGTAGAAACGCAACGTCGAAATGCAAAAGGCGTTCTTATCAATCATTTTTCAGCATGTTGCACGTTTTTAAGAATATTATTTATTTTTTGTTATGGCATATAAATTTAAATTTTAATAGCCGCATAGTTCCGAATTTATTGCGCAGAGCGAATGACACGCAAATATCGTTGCATATATACGTATAATTGCATATTGACGTTATGTATGCTGTGCTATAATNCACTTAAGTGATTTTTCGACCCTATATAGGGTCAGCGATAAAAAGATTGCAACGTTTTTTTCCATAACTTTTGAAACGCATCCCGTGTCCAATAGGAAAATTTGTTCCTTACTAATTCTCAGGAGATGCATTTTCCTACTGGATACGAGATGCGTTGTGAAATTCATCGGAGAAAAAGTATTGCAATCTTTTTGTCGCTGACTATACACGTAGGTCGAAAAATATTATAATTAGAGCCATTATAATCCTACTATTGTAATTAAAGTTACTTTTGCAATTTTCAACCTTACGTCTCATATGTAATCATAGAGATATAAGAATAGAGGGAACAAGCCTGTAAGTGGAAGTGAT
>NW_014559388.1:0-3023 GCF_001313825.1 Dinoponera quadriceps
CGCACGTTCCGCTCGCGTGACAATTTTCCCCGCGGCGATCTACGCTACCAACAACCCAAAAAAAAACAGACAACACAAAAAAAAGAATGTAATGAAGCGGCCTTACAATAACGGGCTCCCGGGCGGCTAACTGCTCTCTCTCGCTCTTCCGCTCTCCCTCGCTCTTCCGCTCTCTCTCGCTCTCTCATCAAAACGGCCGGGGATAACTCCCGCGAAAACTGGCGGACCTCACGTTAGCCGAGAAAAATCTGCGTAAGCCGATAGCAATAATATGGCGAGAGCCGGGAACAACCTCTCCACGAAAGCCGGAAAATCATCCGTGAGCCGCGAGAAGAAATCTGTCTCCACCGGNGAAATCTGTCTCCACCGGAGAGGCTGCCGATTTTAAGCAGCCTTCCCTTTCCTTTGTTGTTCTGAAATCCCCTCTTCGGTAGCTGTATTTTTGCCAGCGGTTATCGAGTCGCCTCTTAACCCGCCGCTTCACCTCCGGCCTATCTCGCCGCGGTACCGCGGCTTCTGGCTCCTTGTCCTTGAGCGCAACCTCGGCCCGCCGGCCTTCCCGCCGCTAAGGGGTCGGAACGATAGCCACGGCGGTGCCGGTAACGGCTCCTCGACAGTCGTCAAGAAATGAGAGGGGAGTGAATCCACGGGGTCCGGCGGGAGCTTCGGGTGGCATATGTTCCTCCATCCGGCGGTTGACGCTTTGTTTTCTTCTCGCCGCCATCCGAAGCGGGGCTATACATCCTTCTGGGACGCGGGGCTCGCCTTTACCATTCCCGCGCGCCCGCGGTGCGCTGTCTCCGCTTTCGCAAATACTAAGGAAACAAAAAGCAAAAAAAACATACTGGTGGTCTCGATTCGGCGTTCTCGGGAGCGCGCCACCCGCTCCGCAATAGGACCCTTCGGAGAGTCCTCGCCCTTGTGACGTGCGCTCCGAGCTACCACGTCACAACCTGTTTTACGAAATACTTGTAGCACAATTTTAATCAAAGTATTGACTTCGTAGTACATATACGAGGTGTATGCATAAGTTTTTTTCGGTTTAACTAAGAGATGGCGCCAGCGAAAAGTACGCAGCGTATTAATTTGACACATACGTCATTTTGTTTGTCTGACATTTAAAACTACAAACACACACAAGTTGAGTCCGCCAAAAACTAGCGTCTTTGTTTTATCGTTCAGTGATCATGTCGAGTTTTGTGCCTGAAAAAGAACATTTGCGGCACGCATTGCTTTTCTTATTTAATTAAAAGAAAAAGGCTGTTGAAAGTCATCGTTTGCCGGTAGAAACATATGGTGAACACGCTCCATCGATTAGAACATGTGAGACATGGTTTCGACAATTTAAAAATGGTGATTTCAATGTGAAAGACAGTGAGTGCTCTGGTAGACTACAAAAATGCGAAGACAAGTAATTGCAGGAGTTATTGGATAATGACCCAACTCAAACTCAACGGCAATTAGCAGAAGCATTACATGTATCATAAGAAACAATCAGCAGACGTTTACCAGCAATGGGAAAGATCAATAAACTCGGTAAATAGGTCCCACATAATTTGAATGAACGTCAAATGAAAAATCGCAAAGTCACTTGTGAAATGCTGCTTCAACGCCGCGAAAGGAAATCATTTTTGTATCGAATTGTGAGGGGCGACGAAAAATGGATTTATTTTGAAAATCCGAAGCGGAAAAAATCTTGGCTTTCACCTGGCGAAGCCGGTCCATCAACACCAATGCCAAATCGCTCCGGCAAAAAGACCATGCTCTGTGTCTAGTGGAACCAGAGCGGTATTGTGTATTATGAACTCTTGAAGCCCGGCGAAACCGTTAATACACAACGCTATCGCCAACAAATGATTAATTTAAACCACGCATTAATTGAAAGACGACCGGAATGGGCCAGAAGACATGGCAAAGTGATTTTGTTACACGACAATGCGCCGTCTTACACAGCAAAACCAGTGAAAGACAGCTTGAAATCGCTTGGATGGGACATCCTTCCGCACCCGCCGTACTCCCGAGACTTGGCGCCATCTGACTATTACCTCTACGCATCAATGGGGCACGCGCTCGCAGAGCAGCACTTCAGCAATTTCGAGGAAGTTGGAAAATGGCTCGACGAATGGTTTGCCGCAAAAGACAAGTAGTTTTTCTGGCATGGTATTTATAAATTACTTGAAAGATGGACGAAATGTGTAGAAGCCGATGGCCAATATTTTGAATAAAAAAAAATTAATTTCCCTTGAAAATTACGTGTTTTTTTTTACCAAAAAACCGGAAAAACTTATGCATACACCTGGTATATTAGTACATTATAATCCAATATCAATTAGAAATATTCATTATAATATCGCCTTAATATTACCACAATTTCCTTGGCATCAGATGACTTCTTTTATATACTAATAAAATTTTTGTTGTATAAATGCATCTTAACGTTATGCTAATTAGGATGCAGCAATATACCAAGATATGTCTGCCTGAGTAAATGATAGATATTTGCTAAATACAAGCAACACATTTTTTTTCTGTGCAGTTGTATGATAAAGAATTAACTGGAGAGAGCAAGGAATTTTTTCAAGAAGTAGTTCAAGACAACTATAGTCTACCTCATGTCGAACTCGGAATGAATTCTTCTCCTTTGAAATTAGATCCGATTGAGCAAGTCATAAAGTGGAGGCCTGGTACGGGAGACGGACTGGCTTGATAGCTAAGAAAATTGGAGTTTATCCATTATGGATGAAGAATGGTACTAGGATTCCATCAACATTACTTCAGGTAACTAGAATTATAACTAGAATTCTGGATTTGGTTTTTTAAATATTAAAACCTGTTTTTTTTTAAGTAAAACCTGTTCAGCAATTGCATCTTCTTCTTTTAGTGCCATACCTGTGTCCAGGCATAGGCAACCTTTCTCATATGCCTGGTGCGCACGTTGATTATACACAAGCATATGGATCCTACATTTTAAGGCCGTTCCGGACGGCAGCGTTTTTAGAGAGGTTATATTAGACAAGGATATA
>NW_014559389.1:0-596 GCF_001313825.1 Dinoponera quadriceps
CAATATAATTTAATCCTATTTTTGCATAATTGAAAATTACCTTTACAAGTTGCAACATTTGTAGGATCTAATTATATTACATTTTCTGTACTAGAACCATCTTCTTTTTTTCTATTTGACTTACGTCCAGTTATTGTTCCTCTTTGTAGCAATTGAACGTCAAACATGGCGGTCAAAATATTACTCACGCAATTGTTTGGCTTTTTTAATTGATTATAAACATTATTGAACATTTGGTCATCAAACCAAATATTACGTCTAACGTGAATCTAAAAAAAGTATATTTAATAATTTTCCATTGCTTCCTTCATGTTTTGAGTATGCATGTATATCTTCTGATCAGAATGTCTGAGGTAACCAACAGGCAAGAAATTTTTTTTAGAATCCATCTCGACTTCCATATTTTTTGTAGTACTTTCTACAACTAAATATTAGGTCTAGTAAAAAGTAATCCATTATTTTTCCAATAGAGGGCTTTACTCATCTGTATCTCGCGTTGTATAAGTCCGACCGGATTACGTCAGATGGCGTTAGAAAGATAAGATTACGTACTAAAAAAAACCTCACAGACAGTTTTGTGATTGCTTGACTCAGTA
>NW_014559390.1:0-1699 GCF_001313825.1 Dinoponera quadriceps
AATTTTATTATGTACATTTTTTATGTGCTTTAAGCAAATAATATTAAATCGATGTTGAAAGCTGATCGTAAATAATTAATTAAATGTACTTCATAACATCTAATTGAAATATTGCAATTACTATTCTGTGATATTAAAACGAGGTTTATATCGAAATTTATGTCGAAATTTATATTTCACTTACGTACTTCCATATATTTCTACATCATCTGTTTCTGTCACATTATCGTCTTCAATAGTTTGCAAATATCGACCGTTCGTACGTTCGTGATAAAGTTTTCTTTCCGCAATGATCTATGTTAACATGAGAGAAAACATTAATTTATTTCGCTCGTGTTATATCGTTATTTTACTAATATTTCAGTGTTTTTTATCGCTATTTACTTATAGGCGCCCATATTTTATATCCCTCACTGAAANCCAATAAATGTTAAGGGGCTTGATTCTTACGCACTTTTTCGGTGAATCCATGAAAGTGGTATAGTAGTTTCTTTTCCAATCTGCCCGCGGACGACAAATTCCATAACCACTCGGAAAGGAGCCAGGGCCTCAATAACCTAAACAGCATAATTATAGAGTGCTAAGAGTAAATCATAGAAAATAATGGAAGTAATGTTTGAATAATGACGTAAAAGGCGAAGCAAGATGAGCTCTAAGATGATCTTAAAGCTCATTTTGAACCATGTTACGCTAGACAAAAAAGCGGTCCACTAACAGCAGCATAAATTAAGCTAATCACGTTGTGATATATATATAAGTATAATTTGCAGCGTCCTTTAATTAAAAATACCTATAAACAAGAAGAGAATCCAATTGTCGAATTTTCTCTCGATATTCTTCTTTGGCTACATTAAGATCGTGCAGAGAGGTACCCATGGCAGTTTCTATAATTGCAAACCGCTATGTTTAAATTGCGATAACACAATCATATGCTGCAAGAACTTCGAACGTAAAAATAAATATAACTAGTAAAAATCACTACGGAAATATTATTGACCGTTAATTTATCGTACCGTTGGAACTACACGCGCGAACAAATTCTCTCATTCTTGATTGTTCCGCATATAATAAACTATTTATACAATTATATGACAAAAATATCTTATAATTTACCACATATTGCATTCAGCGTATGTTCAGAAGCAAATGTTAATACATCCTTTTCAACAGTCTCACCGACATCTTTTAAAGTCTTGGTCATGTGTTGTCCCTCCTCAATTAAAACATCAACATACTTTCGCAATATATTGAAATGAAATGCAGGCGTCAGTATTTTACGTCGTGAGTGCCACTTGGTACCTAAAATATATATAAAATTATGATTAGCATCATTTCTTGAATAATTTCCAACGTAAATGTTATTGCGCGATATCCCTACAAAATAAAATACAATACCACCAATAACTCTCGCCTGCTGCGATTACTTCTTGCGCTTTTGAATTTATTGTTTAACTAATCAGACTTCAATCGACGTATTTCTCATGATCCGTCTTAGTAAAGTAAATTCTTAAACTCAAATTGTCTTCTTTATATATGTGCGCTCAATCAACAGCACAAAATAGCCGCATAAATTTATCTTTATCGTGACATTATAAATAATTATGTGAATCAACAGGAAAAAATTTACCGCGCGAAAGTTTGCTTGCTTTTTCTATATATCCGAAAAAATATATATTTATTAGGTTTCATTTACAGACTC
>NW_014559391.1:0-563 GCF_001313825.1 Dinoponera quadriceps
ATTTATTGTTCCCGGGGTACCCAGGATGTATTAAATCTACGTATCTTACTTGAAGGTGGATAGGATGACAGACGCGTTGGAAAACACACGGCGCGTTTAACGGCGAGCCATCGTAATCTTGTCCTTTTTACAATAACTCTTGCCCAAAGTCTGTCTCCGTCCCAAATACATGTAAAAAAAGAGGAATTGGTAGTTCTTGTGGTACCCAAGGCGTAACAATATACTATCTCTTTTTCCTTGTGATTAACCTTGCAGTCTCTACTGATATATCTATTAGTTTCAGCATTTTCTGTCGCTCAAACAATTTCTTTGCATAGAGATCTAAAGGATTTCTTAAAATGTCGGTAAAATAAAGCACATTGCCTTTACGTAAAAATGTAGATCCTTCGATTTAATGAGATTGCTCCTTCTAATTTGGACATTTGTGACTCATGGACTACTTATAATTGCAGTAGAAATTTAGTCATCGCTACACTCTTCATCCACATCCTCAGGTAAAGGCTTTGGAGTCAGATTATAAGTTTTCAACGTTATATCCTCGCCGGAATCGTCTGCTGCTTTTG
>NW_014559392.1:0-2801 GCF_001313825.1 Dinoponera quadriceps
ACGCTGCGTACTTTTCGCTGGCGCCATCTCTTAGTTAAAACGGAAAAAATTTATGCATACACGTGGTATAGTCGAAGGTCGCGTTATGCGCCAGCAGGAAATCTACTCTTAATATTCCCTCGTATTTGATTGGAAAATCGTCCTTTACTACGTAGATTTTATGTTGTACGGGTTTTCTCCCCATTTTAATGGTTGCTTTAAATTTGCCTAGCGTACTCGCTTGGTGTCCTGTCATTTCGGTCAGCGTTACTTCGTCTATACTTACGGGAGTATCCCGTTTTAATGTTCGTACTTTTACGAAACTAATTGACGAGCCGGTATCTGATAAAAGCGGAATTTTTCCTTGCCTGATCTCGTTTACCGGGAGTACGACTAAGTCTAGTCCTCCGTGTATTTGTTTTGTCGTCTTTACTTGATTTATTTGGAACTTTCTGGCATTTTGTGTTTTCTTTCTTGCTCTTGCCTCTCGTTTTTATATTTACCTTTATTAGATGGGCCTTCTTGGTTCATTCCTCGCCTGTTTGCTGAGGCGGTACTTGTATTTTGTCGCCCATCGCGGCGGTCAAAGGGTGCAGCTGTTCGGCCGGCTTCCCCTGCAGCTGCCAACATTCGTCGCGAGTATGTCTTACCTTTTTACAGTGTGTGCAATACCTTTCCATGGCGTTTACGCGAGGGCTTGTTGGTAGGACAAATCGGTTCGCGTAACGGCTGGTACGACAATCCTTCCCTAGGTGTCCTGTTTTACCACATTTTTGACACGTCGGGGGCATAGCGTTTTCTCTAGTATGCGGATATGTCGTTGGACGACTATTATATGGGAATGCAGTTTCCCGGTGATTATAGTGACTTGTTAGTCCTTTCACCTTTTCTTCCTCCATAGCTCCGGCGATTGCTTCGGCTAGCGTTGTGGGAGCTCGGGATCGTACTATTGTTTGCAGCGTTTAGCCCGAGTTGATAATTTATTAATGCTTGAGACTTTATGTATTCGTGTATGGCTCTTGTATCCGAAGGGGCGTACAATGTACCATCGGTGGCTGACTCATATAAATCTGCTGCTAATCTATCAAATCTCCTACCGTAGTCTTGCGCGTTTTCTCCAGGCTTTTGCCGTAAAAATTAAATTCGCGTTGTAGTTGCGTAGTTAACCTCTTTTTCGAATAACAAGCCTATAGTATTTTTTTCAAATGTCGATAAGTTGTCACTTTTCGGTTTTCCATATCTGTCAGGGCCAATCCCTTCAGGTTTGTGTAGGTTATTGCCATAGTTAACGCGATTTCTTTCGAGGGGTGTATCAAAGCGTAGGCGTAATTGCAGGCGCGTAAGAATTCTTTGAGACTCTCTTCACTGGAGCCATCAAAAGTATCAAGTCCCTAGCTTCTTTTATTCGTTGTCTATTAGTATCAGTTATAAATGAATTTAGCGCATGACTGTCTTCTGAGAAGGGGTCTTGCGTCGGTATGTGGTCGTATGTTCTCCGTTCCAGAGCCTAGTTGAAGTGGGCCTTTGTACGTTAGTGAACCGTTCCGTGTTACTCTGTTGTAGTACGTTAACTCTTTCGTCTAATGCGGCTACGCGCGTAGTAAGGTTTTGTTTCTGACCTATTAACATTTCTACTAGGGAGTCACGTTCCACTCCCCTATTGCCTTTTGGTAAGGGGTTTTTCTCTATTTTACCGTTTGTACGTTGCGCGACGGTGGTTCGTAATGTATCGATTTCCTCATCTATCGCGGGACCGTCAATGTGAGGTGAATCTTGTTTTGTACGCATGTCCATATTTAAATTATCGAGTACCTCGCTCAAATCGAAAACGCTATCGTCGTATGAAGTTAAAGAGGATTCTCCTCTTTCTGACACGTCAGCTATACTACTATTATTCAGCAAGTTTCTTTGTCGCCTAACGCGAGGAGTTACTGGCAATACACTATTATCAATTTCATTAAATGGAAATTCGCGTTCTGCTACTACGTGCATCGGGGGCTGTTCTTCGTTTGAATCTTTTAGTATTGGGTTGGCAAATAAGTTCGTCGGTTTTTTAATCGAAGTAGGTTTACTCGTTCTGCTATCTCTTTTCCACAGCGCTATTGCACAAGGCGCTTGTGCAGCTGAAAAGCGACGTTCCACCTAACCTATTTGTAAACATACGCCGGTTAATACCAGAGTATTGTGCGTACTGCATGGTTGTAAATATAGAAGAAAAGAACGTCCATTTTCGCCATATTTTACTTTTTTATTTCAAAAAGGCAAATGAGCTGCGGAAGTTCATAAAAAAATGTGTAATGTGTATGGGGACGATGCTTTAACAGAACGTGTGTGTCAAAAATGGTTTGCCAAATTCCGTTATGGAGATTTTGATATTAGTGACGCGTTCCGTTCTGGTCGTCCAGCAGAAATTGATTCAGCTGTAATAAAGAATACCGTCGACAAAAATCCATCGCAAACAGTACGAGAGATTGCTACGACACTTAATATATCCCACATAAGTGTAGAAAACCATTTGCGTCAGTTGGGATACGTTTCTCGCCTCAATGTTTGGGTGCCGCACGAATTGACCGAGGCCAACTTAACCGCTCGCATTTCNAAAAGAACGTCCATTTTCGCCATATTTTACTTTTTTATTTCAAAAAGGCAAATGAGCTGCGGAAGTTCATAAAAAAATGTGTAATGTGTATGGGGACGATGCTTTAACAGAACGTGTGTGTCAAAAATGGTTTGCCAAATTCCGTTATGGAGATTTTGATATTAGTGACGCGTTCCGTTCTGGTCGTCCAGCAGAAATTGATTCAGCTGTAATAAAGAATACC
>NW_014559393.1:0-351 GCF_001313825.1 Dinoponera quadriceps
TACCATCATAAAGCTTACATTATTCAACAAGTCGTTGTATTTAAAACCGAAAACATTGAATAACTTATTTAATTTTGAGCAGTGTATTGATCATATGTATTCATGGTTATATGAAAATACGCATATTGTTAATGCTAAGTTCCAAAAATTTATATGCATTTTGCAACAAAATGATATTATTCGTAAATGGTACAAGTCCAAAACTACTGACTGGTCTTACGCAGCTAAAGTAATACGTGAAAGTGACGATTTCGACAGCGAGTCTCTCGTTGACTGTGAGCTATTGGCGTGCGCCTTGAAAGACCTTGTACATTATGTTCTGAATAATTAATAATAAACTATTTTAGATTC
>NW_014559393.1:759-973 GCF_001313825.1 Dinoponera quadriceps
AAAATAAAAACAGCGCCAACTGCGCCAACTGCGCTAACTACGCTAGCTGCGCCAACTGGTTTTTGCTATTCGGCCGGTAAAACAGATCCAACTGCGCCAACTGGATTTGCTACTCGGTCGGTAAAACAGATCCAATTGAGCCAGAACCGGCTTTTCTTTCCTACTTTTATGTCGAGGGAAAAATAATTGCACAAGCGACAACCGAAAATGTGGC
>NW_014559394.1:0-427 GCF_001313825.1 Dinoponera quadriceps
TAATATTTTAAGGTTATGTTGTTGCCAGGTGTTCAAACTTTCTACATGATGTTTTACATCTGACGATTTCAAAGTAATCTTGTCGGTGGAGCCATCTTTTAAAAACGGCTGAAACTTATTTGTATTACTAATAGTATTACCGTAGGCTTGGGTTACTTTGGTATGGTTTTCGCACTTTTTGCATTCCTCTGTTCAAATGAGTTTTACGAACCGTTTTGCATTGTATTAGTTAGGTAAATATGATGCTATTTTCTTTAAATTCACCAATATTTTCATTCCCAGGTCACGAGTTTACAAATAATTCTATCTTTTTCTTGTCCTAAAGTTACCCCTAAAGTAGGGATAACTTTAAGGTAATTGTTTCTCGTCGTTTTACAGTATAAAAGTGGGATTGTCACTATGTTAGACTGTCATAAATTTTTATTTA
>NW_014559395.1:0-1075 GCF_001313825.1 Dinoponera quadriceps
TACTTATGAAAAAGAAGCCTTAGCAATTGTATATTGCGTCAAACATTTTTCGGCCATATTTGTACGGAAGGAAATTTACCTTAATAACAGAACATAAACCTTTGATGTGGTTTAAAAATGCTCAAGATGCGAACATGCGAATACTTCGATGGAGATTAAAACTAGCAGAATACGATTACGATGTAATACATAAAGCCGGTAAAACAAATGTAAACGCGGACGCCATATCAAGAAATCCCATAGACACATCGTCGGAAAATTGCAAAATAATTAATCCAAAAACCAAATTAAACCCGAATAACCCACAAGATGCTGAGCTTATCCGACGATTATTGGAAGAAGATTACGACTTCGAAGAATCGGATGAAGAAAACATCCTTAAGTCGCAATTACTCGGAAACCACGATACAGAGGAGTCAGATGGAGAAGACATACCTGAAATGTACCTGCCGGAAGACCACGCAATAACTGAAATATTTCCTACAGATACCATACCCTTTACCCCAGAAGAATTAGCGGAACCCAGTACGACGCAGACAGTCGACGTACTAATACATGCACCCGAATCGGTCGAGCAAACGGTGGAGGAACCGGCTGGCGAGGAACAAAATTGTCCAGATAAACCAGGCGAAATTCTTCACCGTATGTCGACGCGTAGCCGAACCAAGATTGCAGCAAAAATAGCCGAAGGACCCGAAGAAATAATATTGACAACCTGTAAAAACCTACCCCCGAGACCTTTACCCGAGGATACGGATGAAGAGGGTAGCGACGACAAAATTCCCACTGCAATAATGAGAAAACCGCGAGTCACAGATATTCCAATTAAGAAGACCAATCTCATTAAAGCAAGAGATCTACATTCCTTACGTAAAGACAACCTACTTTATTTTATTGACACTTCAGGCAAACCTTTAGATACCGGTGCAAGGAAATTATTTGAGCGCCAGGAAATGCCGAAACTAACGGATTTATCGATAGGAATGGCAAAATTAATCAAAAAGAAAAAGGGATACCATATAATATTACCTATCAGTGAGGATCAAAGCGAAGGACCAACGATGGTATTGAAGAA
>NW_014559396.1:0-203 GCF_001313825.1 Dinoponera quadriceps
TCGTACGCGTTGTCAGCAAGATAATCACTCTTATCGAATTTATGAATATCACGTTTCATGTGCTTATAAATGTTTTCGCATTCTATGTGGTAAATTAGACTGTCGATGTCGGTGTACATAATTTTACATTTTTCGCGATATGAAGGAGACATGTACTCGTGGTGAAATTCATACAAGCAAACCTTTGATATGTCGAGGATGCA
>NW_014559396.1:324-1353 GCF_001313825.1 Dinoponera quadriceps
AACAGTTTCACATCTACATGATTGCGTACATTTTCCATCGTTTTTCCAAATACAGCATTGTTCATCAATTTATAGAAATTTTTCTCGAAATTATACGTCTCTTGTGTTCTAAACTATGTATTTAGTTCGATGTAATCACGGAGCGACGGAGATTGAGCGAATTGGAGTATAGAGTGTATCTTTGTAATGCGAAGACCGTGACGCGTGCACTGCTGCAGGTTACGATAATGAATAACATAACGCTGCTTATCGTATGAGGTTGCCAATAACTTATCCTGTCTTTTACCGGGTGGTTTGGCGCGCGTTGGACAAAACGGTAGGTCAGCGTGAGAGTCGTGCAAATGTTGCGGATATTCCAGATCGACCTCGAGAATATAACCTATGGGTGAATCGACAGCGATTGAAGATACATCAAATGTTGAAACACCTGTGACCCATTGAAATTCGGCGTGAGGCAGCGGTTGACACATTGCCCAACCGTACAGATTATTTATGTCAAAGTACATCAAGTACAACGATGGTTTCGATGGATCGTAAGACTGGATGTACTTGTTATTGGCCTGTGCGTATCTACTGGAACATTGACTGAGACCGCCACGTATACCACGTTCGATGAACATAACCATATCGATATCAGTGAGCAATTCAAAATTTATGCCGGTATGTTTTAACATAGCATCCCAAGTGAAACCTGGTAAAGTATAATAATCTTCAGGATCTAATCACTAACTTTTGATGCAACTATCCCTGAAATTTTCAAAAATGTCGGCTAATAATAAGACATCAGTCTTCAGATATAAATCGCTGTATTCACCCAAGGTTTCAATAGAGAATCTTTGCCCTTTGCACGTTCGCAGCGTGCGAGTAATCGCTCTCGGATACCGTATCACCCGTCAACGAACTATAAAACGATTCTCGCGGTGGTAAACATGGGTCCTGTAGCTTGTCCACGCAATCAAGGTATTCATATGGAAAAATATCCTTTCGCGTCAATAAATCGAAATCGGATATATTTGAAAATGTGGACTG
>NW_014559397.1:0-1722 GCF_001313825.1 Dinoponera quadriceps
CCGCTGCGGCGCTGCGCGCGGATGGTACACAAAGGATCGTTGTTATTAAATTTTTGAGAGTTTCCATCATTCTTCTTAACTAATTTATTCGAAATTTAATAAGGAATCGAAATATCTAAGACTCAGTGTCGTAACTGATTCGGAAGTAACAGTATTCTCTAATCGTTTACAATCGCCTCCGCTGTAGCGCTGCGCGCGGATGGAAACAGATGATCGTTGTTATTTCTCTATTTCCAATATCAACATTCTCATTCACTAATTTATTCGAAATTTAATAAGGAATCGAAATATCTAAGCCTCATTGTTGTAACTGATTGGGAAGTACCAGTAATATCTAATCGTTTACGATCGCCTCCGCTACGGCGCTGCGCGCGGATGGTAAACAAATGATCGTTGTTATTAACTTCTTGAGAGGTTCCATCATTCTTCTTCACTAGTTTATTCGAAATTTTATAAGGAATCGAAATATCTATGCCTCATTGTCGTAACTGATTGGGAAGTACCATTAATCTCTGATCTTTTACGATAGCCTCCCCTGCGTCGCCGCGCGCGGATAATAATTAAATGATCGTTGTTATTTCCTATTTCGAGTTTCCAACATTTTCATCCACTAATTTATTCGAAATTTAATAAGGAAACGAAGTATCTATGCCTCATTATCGTAACTGAATGTGAAGTACCTGTAATCTCTAATCGTTTACGTTCGCCTCCGCTGCGGCGTTGCGCGCTGATGGTAAACAGGTGATCGTGGTTAATTTCCTATTTCCCATATCCAACATTCTCATTCACTAATTTATTCGAAATGTAATAAGGAATCGAAATATCTAAGCCTCATTGTCGTACCTGAATGTGAAGTGAGAGTAATCTCTAATCGTTTACGATCGCCACCGCTGTGGCGCTGCGCGCGGATGCTAAACAGATGATCGTCATTAATTTCCTATTTCCCATATCCAACATTCTCATTCACTAATTTATTCGAAATTTAATAATGAATCGAAATATCTAAAACTCATTGTCGTAACTGCTTGGGAAGTACCAGTAAACTTTAATCGTTCACGGTCGCCTTCGCTGCGGCGCTTCGCGCGAAAGGTACACAAATTATCGTTGATAATTTCCTATTTCGAGTTTCCAACATTCTCATTAACTAGTTCATTCGAAATTTAATAAGGAATCGAAATATCTAAGCCTCATTGTCGTGACTGATTGGTAAGTACCTGTAATCTCTAATTGTTTACGATCGCCTCCGCTGTGGCGCTGCGCGCGGATTGAAACAGATGATCGTTGTTATTTCCCTATATCCAATTCCCTATATCCAACATTCTCATTCACTAATTTATTCGAAATATAATAAGGAATCGATATATCTAAGTCTCATTGTCGTAACTGATTGGGAAGTACCATTAATCTCTAATCGTTACGATCGCCTCCGCTGCGGCGCTTCGCGCGGATGGTTAACAAATGATCGTTGTTATTTTTCTATTTTTAGTTTCCAACAATCTCATTCACTATTTAATTCGAAATTTAATAAGGAATCGAAATATCTAAGCCTCATTGTCGTAACTGATTGGGAAGTACAAGTAACCTCTAATCGTTTACGATCGCCTCCGCTTCGACGCTGCGCGAGGATGGTAAATAAATGATCGTTGTTATTAACTTTTGAGAGGTTCCATTATACTTCTTCACTTGTTTATTCGAAATTTAATAAGGAACCGAAATATCTAA
>NW_014559398.1:0-1453 GCF_001313825.1 Dinoponera quadriceps
TTTGCACGTCGAGATGGCAACAGTTTTTCCGCTACGGTCCGAAGAAATAAGAATAAGAATGAAGTTGGCTGGACCGTATAGATTTACGGATACCGTTTCTTGTTATAATTATCTTATAAGGATGACTTACGTTCGATGTTGACTGATCCGAAATAATAGATTGAGAGAAGTACGTCGCCTTTGAAAGAAAGAGGGAGACAGGCACCCTGGCTGAGACAACTCAAGTTGGCGGCAGGGGGAGATTTCGTCCCCGTAAAGTAGGCGATTTATAGCAGAGACCGACAAGACCGATAAGATTGAAAGAACTGCAAAGGTTCTAAAGATAAGGTAGGTAAAAACTGACTAAAAGGTAAGGAAGGTAAAAACTAACTTGAAAAGTCGCGAGGACTGAATTGACACTAACTAAGAACCACGGCTGCACTGATTTGACTCTCGACTAAAAACTGAAGAAAAACTGACTGCAACTCGAAGATTGAAAAGAAAACCGACTGCCTGAAATGGAAATGAACTACGGCAGGGGCTGAACTAGCTCCCGACTAAAACTGTCTTCTGTGAAAATGAGGCTCTTATTTATAAGCTCGTTTCTGTCTCTTTCTTTCTTTCGTAGTCATAATGGTCAGCATTTTTCGATGGGAACACCAACGGACTTATCGGACAATATTCCACGGTGTTCTCAGGTTGCTGAGATATGGCGATAGACGGATCATGCACATCTGTTCTCAAGGAGCGGAAAATTTTAGTTTATCTAAGTCGCATATAATATCTGAAAGCAGCATAACAAAAGTTTAGAAGTCGCGGAGTAAAGTGACGCGGGCCCTAGACTTTCGCGCACGGTGTCATAGAGCACATCAAGACATTTGCTTCATAGATTACGGGAACATAGACCACGAGTATAAGCGAGTCGATTTGCATATTCTTAAATTAGGTCAGTATCGGTGAAACAATTCGACGCGTTGCTCACGCAGTGTGTGTGTGTATGTGTGTGTGTGTGTGTGTTATTGCGTGCGGTGTCGGGCGCCGCGACCGGGCACCTGCAGTGTATTCGTACGTTGATAAGTCACGGAGCTTTTAAGGCTGATCCTTGAAGAGATATTTATTTTGCTTAAAATTTGGTGGTCAGTCTGCGTAATGAAACTTCCACTATTTGACGGCGGTGATTGCCGGATCTGATTTAATTGAATTTAATAAACTCGAAAAAAGGGTAATTATAATTATGTAGAATAAGGACTTTCTCGAATTTTTATATTTTTTCCTACAATCTTGATAAATATCTTTGCTGTTATCCCAACAATGATAATCAAATGGGAAAATATGTAACCTATCTACGAGGGTGGTCCCTGAAGTACCCGACCCAACAAGCAAAACACAAAAATTTTGGAAAAAATTGTATTTATTTTTCAACCCAATCTTTCAGCTATATACACTTTTCCCAGCGATGTTCAATAAGTTCGAT
>NW_014559399.1:0-715 GCF_001313825.1 Dinoponera quadriceps
CAATCTAATCGAGTTTTTAAACGTTGGCATTATTCTCGTCACGTGACGTGCAGACACGTGATATCGTGGAGGACTTAACATTAAAATTTCATGGATGTGCCTGATAACGATCTCTCCCGTATTCAAAGACAAATTCTCCTCCGAGAAAATGTCGGGATATTAATCATTTCCGAGGAGATTAAAGCGCTTTTGCATTGGAAGTCGTTAAAAATTGCAGACCGTGACTTGTAAAGCGCAATGAAATAATCAAACCTTGTTTCACTCATTGANAGTCTGGAATTTTGATGTCACGTTTTAACAGAAAGGCCCTTTTTTTCATGCAATGACCGTTGTAAAAGCCATAAAAATAATCGCGTTTCTCTGTAAAGAAAAAAATTACTGAGGAAAGGTTTGGTTTCAACGAGGCTTTAAAAAGAATTCACGAAGAAAACACTATAGCTCCATAAAAACAGAATCCCCCAAAGAATGAAAAACAAATGTCTGTTTTATGACATTCCTTGTTCTTCTTATCACCAACATATGTACTGCATTCCGTTCTCCATCCCGTTCTTCCTGGCACCACATTGTATGCACAACCGTGTAAAATTCCTCTCAATGCAGAGATGCTATTCTTTCGAGCACTTTCACGTTCGTCTGTTTGAGCATTCTCTTTTATGATAGATCGCTTTACATTTCTATGCCGATATAGGACCGCAGTGAATTATTTTCAACTTAG
>NW_014559399.1:820-1308 GCF_001313825.1 Dinoponera quadriceps
ACGTTCGCAGGCTACTCCGGATCCCGTCCTCCACGTTGCCGAGGAACCGGGGTAGTGTGTTCGCCGCCTCAACAGTGTGTTCGCGGTAGCACTCGATCCTTGTGGCCGGGAAACCGAAACGGTGTGTTCGCCGTCTCAGATGCGCGTTCGCAGCTGCACCCGGCATCCTACCCACATTGCCGAGGAACCGAGACGGTGTGTTCGCCGTCCCAGCTGCGCGTACGCAGCAGCACTCACCATCCTTGCCTGGGACGACATACCGTCCTCCACCGGGAGTTCCCGGTTCCCCGCCGGCCTGCGACCGGAACTACGGCAAAGACAAGTCCAGGGTGGCGCGTTCGCCGTCTCTACCGAGTATTCTCGGTCGCGTCACCGCCACCCGATCTTGGCCGACACACCCCCACACGAAACGGGACACCGGGTCCCTCGCGATGGCGAAATCGAGTTGCATGCGGGCAACCACGCGAGCGAACCGTAGTATGTAAGAT
>NW_014559400.1:0-529 GCF_001313825.1 Dinoponera quadriceps
GAATTTAATAACCAAAATCAAACTGTATATATTTGTTGGAAGCAGAGGTAATAAATGATAATAAAAAATAATTGTATATATTTTTTCTTTCAATGTGAATCGTCTATAACTTTTGTAATGTGTATTATCTACAGATTTTTCATGTTGTTATGAATGTACATTCATACAGTGTAATACATACATGTGTCTTGGGCAGAATATTTTCTACCCACAAGCGTACGTAAAATTTTACATAATATTGTTACGCCCGTGTCTTGATGCCCGCGCCTTTAGCGCCCTGAACATACAGCAGATTCTCTTAGCAACGANATAACTTTTGTAATGTGTATTATCTACAGATTTTTCATGTTGTTATGAATGTACATTCATACAATGTAATACATACATGTGTCTTGGACAGAACATTTTCTATTCACAAGCGTACGTAAAATTTTACATAATATATACATATTTTTCGTTTTTTTGCACATTCTTCTAGGGCAAGGGTCGGCAACCTTTTGAGTCGGAAGAGTCAAAAATTACAATTTAC
>NW_014559401.1:0-404 GCF_001313825.1 Dinoponera quadriceps
GTAGGAGAAAGACATTAATTATACCAAGTCAAATAGAATTAAAGTGTTGTTATTCTGTTATTGTTAACCGGTTTCAAAGTTATTACCTCTTCCGGCTTCCCTCCGACTAGTTCGAGAATATCGAGGAATACGCGAAAGAACCACGACGCTCTACCACGCGGAATAGAAAGGGATTCGACTCGCTATAAAGATAATCGAAAATTAAGCTAGCCGAGGTGGATCCGCAGCCGTTTTAAATTACTTTAGATATTGTGCTAATCTTTGTCTTCTGTCACTAAATCATTCACGAAGTAAATATGAAATTAGGCCAATAAGAATCGACGCAGGTTGTGACGGCGCATTAGCACTATCACCTTCCCCGCGGCCCGACCGACCATCCGTCGGGTCGCTCATCGGCGCTTTGC
>NW_014559402.1:0-1167 GCF_001313825.1 Dinoponera quadriceps
AACGTGCCGACATTTGTGGACATGCAAGGATTCACCGTCGGGAGAACATTTATCGTGAAGGAAGTAGCGATATTGAGAAATGGTACTGTTCTCTCTCACTATATCTTTAGATCGCCTTATCCGTAGAATCTTCTCAAACTATCTGAACAGTTTCAAGTTACATGGTTAACCGCTAATAATCATGGATTATTATGGGCGGATGTATGTATACTGTAATGTGCAGTTACGCGACTAATCAGAAAGGCCCTACGCTATGCGATGGAAGAAAATGGCGATGAGAAACATTCACTAGTATACGTCAAAGGACTTGAAAAACGGCGATGGTTGCGGGATATTCTCAGCGATGACATGCGGAGACATTTAATCATTGAAACAATAGATGCAAAATATGAGGATATCACCTATTTACAAGAACTTGATTCAAGTAATACATACCGATGCGAGAAACATCGAAAACACTGCGCGTTGCAAAATGTATTTAAAATTTAAACTGGTTGCCGAAATGCTCTTGATAAATAATAATAAACTATTTTAGATCGTAAAATATTTTTTAACTTAATATCCTCCTTATTACCTTTTTCCTATATTTCCCTTTATAGATGTAAGTGAACGCGATAGGCGGGTACCGACCGCTGTAGGACCCTATTCGACTTCGTCAGAGGAGAGGTGTTATTATAAAAAGGGGTTTTGATATAAAGAGGAAGTTGATAAAAAAAAAAGGGAGGTGATAGACTTTGAGGATATCGCCTACCCATCCGGGAAAACGGAGTAGGTGGAGAATAGAAATTTTTTCTGGCTACTTGGTTCAGGGGAATAAAAGGAACGGTATGTGTATTGGTTTCTACTACAAAGATAATAGCTTTAATTTCCGTCGTGTTATCTTGGTGATTAAGTTGTTTCTGTGATGTATTCGGTATCTGGATGCATCATGTTTCTAGGAATTACGTAGTATCAATTCGTTTGACCTAGGTTACTGACTTGCGTTTTTATCAGGCTATGAATCCCGAGGCCCATCGAGAGTGATTGATTTCTGGTGTGTACGTCAGAACTAATAATAATAAACTATTTTTTTTATCGTAAAAAATTTCTTAACTTAATATCCTCTCCCTTATCTTTTTCCTATATTCTCCCTTTTAGATGTAAGTGAATGCGATATAGGGGCGAGAG
>NW_014559403.1:0-647 GCF_001313825.1 Dinoponera quadriceps
TGAGTTAGACGTACTATTCCCTGAAGTTTGCTCCATAGGTCCTGAAACATTCTGAACGTAGCGCCATTTCATCAATTCTCGCTAACAGCAACAAATTAGAACGATAATTTTATCGGGGAGAAATAATTTTTTAAAAAGTTGAAAAGTTATTTTTTACCATATTTATCAATTCTCCACTTGTGAAAGTTTTTATTATATTGTATGCCATTTCGACTATTGNACGTGTCCTGCTGTGTAGGCCGTAGCATCGGCGATCCATATATATCCTTTCGTCGATCCGCAAGTCCAAAGAAATTCCTCATACGACATTAGACCTCCAATTATTAATTCATTGTGGCGGAAATTTGTAGGATTTACATCGACAATCCGTGCAAACATTATATTATATCCTTCTTTTGTTTCACCCTCTAGTTGAATCTGGGCCCTGTTTAACAAAAATATGGTTATTTAAAAGAGCGATTTTAGATGAATTTCAACTATGTTTCTAATATAAATCCTGTCATTCTGTCTATTAAATATTTTTTACTATAAACATTTCGTCTATGAAGTTTTGAACTTTGTTGTCGAATTTTGCAAATAGATCTTTCGATCTCGTTTATCGTGTTTGTATTAATTATTTAGTAAAAATGTGGTTAATTATTTGTAAC
>NW_014559404.1:0-527 GCF_001313825.1 Dinoponera quadriceps
AAGTTTTCTTACCATTTTCTTCCAAAAAAATTTCGTCATGGTAGTCGTATTCGTCACCATTATTTTCAACGCTCCCTTTGCTATCAACATTGCTGTTAACGTCTTCGTGTTGTTGTCCATAGTTATCGTCAACGAAGTTAACCTCGAAACCTTTAGGTTGGTCGTTGCTACCAGCGAGGATGTTGTCGTCGTCACCATTAACGTCATCATTGACGTCGTTATCATGTCGTCTTCGCCGTCTTCGTCGTCTTTACCAACGTCGTTGTCGTCGTCGTTGTCGTCGTCGTCGTGCTCGTCGTCGACGTCGACGTTGTTGTCCTCACCGGTGTCATTGGCATCGTGTTCTTTCTCTCTAGCTATATCTTTACCATCGAAATTCATATATTTGTCGCCTTCGATAATTATCACCGAGAAATCACTCACACTGTGATCGTGGTTGTCGATGTAGATTATTTAAGAGTCGTTGATGCGACTCGTCGATGGTGAATTATGAGTTCCCAATTCCGTATTTATTCCTAAAATTTAAT
>NW_014559405.1:0-434 GCF_001313825.1 Dinoponera quadriceps
AAATTAGAACAAGCTGTTCGGTTCTAATAGTTCGCGTATCTCGGCTCGCCACGGATGGATCGTCCGTGCGAGATATCAATCTCACGTTTTCTTCATCTCGTTACGAGACATCCTTCGCGGACTCGTGACTACTTCATAAATGTAGTTGTTGAACGTTGTGATCGTCGACTGGAATCGTGTTGCGTCAAGTAACCGCGGTTGTGCGTGGCACACGACAAAGAAGAACTGCAGCACGCCTCTTATTGTAAAGAACAGATCGCCATTGTATCGCGACAGAAGAATGAATCATTGCACAACCGCAGCTCGATTTCAAGAATTTCAACCACCACACCGATCCTTCCTTGCATTCCGTGCCCTGCGCTGCGCAGATCCAGCGGAGCATTGCACGAGAGAAGTTAGAGCATTCGCTCACAAACAATGTTAAACTTTTAACT
>NW_014559406.1:0-1007 GCF_001313825.1 Dinoponera quadriceps
GATAGGACGAAGAGGCAAAATTGAATGGCCAGCTAGGTCACCCGATTTAACACCTCTAGATTATTTCTAATGGGGTTATCTAAAAGATCGGGTATACAAAACAAAACCCCAAAATTTAGATGAATTACGGCAAAGGATCGTTGATGAATCAGCTCTCATTCCCACTGAAATCATCAAAAAGGCTGTTGGTGCTTTCTACCATCGATTAGGTTACTGTCGAGAAGTAAACGGAGAACAATTCGAGCATTTGCGTTAAATACAGTGACCAAATGTTTATCAATGCACGTGAGAGGCAAGGGGACTCAGTATAATAAAGCACCCCAACGTGAGAGGCAAGGGGACTCACGTAAATCCAGCACCCCATCGTGAGAGGCAAGGGGACTCACGTTAAGCAAGTACCCCAAAGAAAAGTCCTTACTACGTCCCCGCCGTTGTTCCTGGGTAACGCTAAAAGTAAAAGTATGAAAACTTCCGCTCTTTCAATTGCAGACGACCAATGAGGAGGCTTTTAGAAAAAAAATTTGACCTTGAAATAACCTTGAAGGACACCAAGTTCGAGTTTGAGGTCGCCACTAATTGCAATTAAACAAAATAACTAAAGTAAGCTATTTTCATCAACTGCGTTCTTCGAAGATATCCAGTTCTCAAAATTAAATAACCTTTGAATGACCTCCAAGGTCAACCACGATTTATGGCCTTATAATGTTTTTAGACGTAAAATTTCCCGCTCTTTCGATTGCCGACGTCAAGAAAAGGGATTTCCATTTTAAAAAATTGAGCTGACCTTGAGATAACCTTCAAGGTCATCGTCAAGGTCAAATCCAAGGTCACCATTAAATTCCTCGTCAAAAGTTACTACAAGAGTGATCTTAACATTTTTCAAAAATAATTTACCTGGGAAATTATTTGGGTGTTTCCAGACTTTTTGGACACCCTGTATATATATATATATATATATGTATCTAATAACTAAAATAAGCTATTTTGTATGTATATATATATATATA
>NW_014559407.1:0-1833 GCF_001313825.1 Dinoponera quadriceps
GGTTGTCCTCATTAGTGGCGTAATTTTCGAGCTTTTGCTTGAGAAGCTCATATTCTTTTAATGTTTTAATGGCCATTTTATACAGAACACAAAGAAACAGATGTTTAAATGACAAAGAGAAAAAATGTATGTACAAAAAGAAATGCATGGAAGAAATTTAATATTTGTTCAAGAATAGGCCTTGATCAACTTATAAAATCTGCAGTACAGAAGATCGCGTACAGGAGCCTCTGTACACGGATGGAATAAAATCGGCGGGGGACCGTACAAATGCCAAAAGCGTACTTTGAAAGATTTTGAAAACACTATAATATAGTATTTTTCTAATGACAGTACTTTTCGAGTTATAGGACTTAAAATTTACAGTATTGCTGGCATTAGCATTACCCAAAATATACAACGTGGAGATTAAACGGTCAAATCTATATATCTTTGTTGTGTGCACGTATGTATAACACAAAAATGAGGTTGAAATTCGACTGTTTTACCACTACATTGTATACCTTGAGTAATGTTAATTCCAGCAACGCCGTATATTTAAGTCTCGTAACTCAAGAAATACTTTATAAAAAATACTTTGTTACAGTATTTTGAAAACCTTTCGAAGTAACAACAATATGTAATAAAATTGGGGGTTCCAGTTACAAAATTCAAATTAACTTTCAAGTGACCTTGCCGACGCTATTCAAGATCATACTAATACTGCTCTGTAATGGCAGTGTCATTTCAGAAAGTTAATGGTCAATTTATCGCGACAAAACAACTTCCCAATTACGAGAACCTTGTAATTCGGTGTCCTAAATTTAGCAAACTAGACAAGAGGCTCGTAAAAGATTTTTCTCGAAATGTTTTTAAAATCCTACTGTCATTTAAAATCCTACAACTTTTATACGAAATATCTTTTTGAAAATTCCTTATTTGACTTTCTCCTCACACTGTAAAACTTATATTGCGTATAGTGCCCTCTATGGACGCCATTCAAGCAAACTGTTATACAAATAAAGTCTGCTAGTGAAAATATTTCTATTAATATATAATATATAAGTATTCACAATTATCAATTCGTGTACTTCCCTTGTAAGGCGGAAAGAAACGCTGTCGGCAATTCGGTAAATCATTGGCCTCGATCGCATCAGCTAAATCAATGTGAAATGTTGGAGAGATCTATCTTTTTCTTTCTCGGTCTTATCTTCCTCTCATCTTCGTCCTTCTCTCATGTTTGATGCGCCGAGCTAAGTTCGAGATACAGCACAATCTGCCGCGTCTTGGATAAACTATAGATCAAGGCTTTTCTACCACGCTATCCGTAGTACGCTAGCACGCGTGTCGCTCATTCGTTGTTTTTTCTTTCTGCTTAAACTGTCCATTAAAATACTGTTATAATCTTATAATGTTTCTAAAAGTCGTTTACAAGGCAGTGACTAATCGTTTATTTTTATAAACTCTGAATTATTTACATGAAGCGTAAATATGACGCAGTGCAGCATTTTTAACAGTAAATTAAAAATTTTTTGTTAATTTTAGTACAATTTTTTAGCTTCAGACATTAGATAATGTAGTAGTATTGGTACAGCGATAGTGCGTCAAAACATTCCCCCACTAACTACCCCTCTGGCGCCGGAGGCATGGCCTAATTTTAGAGGAGGCGGTGCGGGGCAATCTGGCGCGCCGGTGGAGTAGGAAAAAAGTGGGGACTATGTCCCAAGAATTTTTCATCGCCGTGTGTAGCTGACTTCTTTTATCAGCTTCTAGATTTTTTGAGAAAAAACCATGTGGAGTTAGTTGTCGGAAACTGCCCCGAAGGCTCATATCCGACGCCATATACGTAGGGAG
>NW_014559408.1:0-647 GCF_001313825.1 Dinoponera quadriceps
GAGATGGCGGTATTAATGACAAAACTTTACGCCGCTTCTAACGCCATCTATTGCATCTCCGCACGAACTTTTGCACTCACCCAATATGTTACCGGCGCGTCGCAAGCGACAGATTCTAGATACACGTGGCGGCGGCGGCCACGTAACATTTAGCCCCCGTCTAATCAGCGGTATGGCCGTTAAGTGAAGTTCGTTAATCGAGTTGGGACTCAGCGTGATTAAATGGGAAGGGTCTCAAAATGAAAATGGCACATTCCACGGCAACGAGGTATTTTACAAATTAGGTTTTGTATTCTTCCTTCCTGGCACGTCACTTTAATTAACATACGAGACAATTTCATTGGAAGTGACGATTTTTCACAATTATTAAAAATAGTCATTCTCCTGCCGACCGAAGCGATACCCAAATTTGTAGTGCCGCCATAAAGAAGAATAACGCGAACACAGTTCGGAGCAAATCTGACGTTTATTGCTACACAATTGCACGCGCGGTTTTGCCCGTGGCGCCCCGGTATTATTCAGTCCTCGTGGAAAATCGCTCACGCGAAAAAGAAACTGGATTTATTCAGGCTCTACCCGAAATGTGGCGTATGAACAGATAAGGAGACGGGTGAAGGGGAGGAGGTAGAGGCAGGATGGGAGAGAGA
>NW_014559409.1:0-577 GCF_001313825.1 Dinoponera quadriceps
CTCGGAAGTTTTTGATTCGTACGGATCATGCTTCTCTTAAGTGGATTATGTCTTTTAAGGATTTGGAAGGTCAATTGGCGCGTTGGATGGAAAGATTGCAGCAATATAATTTTGAAATTTGTTATCGAAAAGATTTATTGCATAGTAATGCTGATGGCTTATCAAGACGCCCTTGTGCTGAAGATAATTGTAAATATTGTTCTAAGATTGAGATAGGTAGTCAGAAAAGAAATGAAGTAGTTGCTCGATTAGTCTTGGGTAAAGATATTAATGTAGATTGGCAAAAAGAACAATTAGAGGATCAAAGTATTTCAATTATATTTCGGGGATTGGAATCTGGCCGACGTCCTTTGTTGAATGAAGTTTCTTCTGGAGGTCTGTCTTCTAAAATTTATTTTTTTTATTGCAGTAGTTTGGTTATTAAGAATGGAGTTTTATATAAGAAATGGGAAGCTCCAAATTTAAAATCTAGCTTCTTGCAGGTTATTGTTCCTAGTTCTCGCGTGAAACAAATTTTAATTGAGACTCATGATTCTCCTTCTGGTGGTCATTTTGGGATAAACAAGACTACTGCAAT
>NW_014559410.1:0-212 GCF_001313825.1 Dinoponera quadriceps
TGCCACGCTAAAAAAACATTTCTTCTTTTGAAGCGAACCAGCTATCGAGACATTTTCATACATTTTCATACTAACTGAAGCGTTGTTCAGCGAGAGCGTGTCCCATTGATGCGCATAGATGATAATCGGACGGAGTCAAGTCTGGAGAATAAGCCGCATGCGTTAGTATTTCCCAACTGAACGCCTCGATCGTTTCCCTGACCCGTTCTGCT
>NW_014559410.1:305-562 GCF_001313825.1 Dinoponera quadriceps
AGTGTTAACGGTTTCACCAGGTTTTAGCAGCTCCTAATAGATTACACCCTTCTAATCCCACCAAACACAGAGCATTGTCTTCTTTCCAAAGCGATTTAGTCTTGCAGTGGATGTCGATGGTTCACATGGATTCACCCATGACTTCTGACGCTTAGGATTCTCAAAATATATACATTTTTCATCACTTGTCATGATACAATGGAGAAATGACTTTCTCTTGTATCTGTCGAGCAGCATTTCACAAGTGGTTTTTCGAT
>NW_014559411.1:0-240 GCF_001313825.1 Dinoponera quadriceps
TGCATTGTCAGTAATAAGTTGAATATGTTGTAAAGAAAGATATTTCCTCAAAATCTGCTTTAAACTCATTTATACCCCATGATTTCTCTTCCAAAACATATGTGTCGTATAAAAGCTTTCTGAAACACTGTCGTGCAGTGGAACCGCGATGAATGAGGAATGATATGAATTATTATATTATTATGACGACTGATCCAATCAAATAGAGCAACATATAGTTATAAATTATTATCTGAATCG
>NW_014559411.1:428-2677 GCF_001313825.1 Dinoponera quadriceps
TTCCAGACATTGATTTATAAATACACAATTATTCTTTAATATTTCTTATTGCATCTCTTCGTTCTGAGTTTTGCGTAAAGTTCATATAATACGGTTCAAAATGTTTATTTAACCTATTTCGGCCCAAATGACATAATTTTTAAGTTTAAGTATGAATCAATACATATCAATGAACTCGAACCGAAAAATTTTTTAAAATAACTGTACCCCACGTTTTTGAGGGTACTCTTTCGAATGTTGATAGATAGAAATTAAAAAATAAATTGTTAAGAATAGAAAAATAAAAAATAAAAATAGAAACGTGTTTTTTCGATACAATATCTAGTTAAAAACGATTTTTCGATATCTGTAAATTTTTATATACTACTCAAACTGGTTTAGATGTTGGAATAATGGTCATCCGTTCAGGATTTCTTCTCAAACTGGTTTAGATGATGGAATAATGGTCATCCGTTAACGATTTAACGTAAAGAAACGCAAGATTCACTCGACATTCACGTTACTTCGCCTATTACTCGCANATTCGCCAGCATATTGATTTCTTTTACCTTATCTCATGAAACTAGCGTATTTGGTAAAAAAGGTTCAAGCCGAAACGTGAATTTGTACTATTTCACGTTTTCTGATGTAGAATTGAAAGATACGCTCGCCGCCTGAAATCCTTGAGACTGCATCATGGAAATAACGTAATAAAGATAAATATTTAAATCACACTCTTCAGTTTGCATCCGTTCACAACTTAACGTAAAGAAACGCAAGATTCACAAGACATTCACGTTAATTCCCCTATTACACGCAAATTCGCAATTTTCGATTGCAGATTGATTTCTTTTCTCATTTCTCGACGAAGTAGAGTATTTGGTTCAAAAGATTCAAGCCTAAACGTGAATTTGCGTTAGTTCACATTTTCTGATGTAGATTCAAAAGAATCGGCCGCCGTCTGAAATCCTCGAGGCTGCTGCATGGATATAACGTAATAAAGCTGAATATTTCAATCACACTCGCCAGTTTGCATCCGTTCACGATTTAAGGGGTTACACCACAGTAGAGAGCGAAAATTTAACATTTTTTTGCGATTTTTTTTTAAGTGGAAGGAAAAGTAAAAGGGTAATTCTTTTTATGGATGTTGTTAAGCATGTTTCGAAGTTTAAAAAAAAATTTTGTTTATTAAAAAATATTACAAAATGGCTGCCCAACAGCCGTTTCTGCGGAACGGTTTTTTTTGGAGGGGCTCCGCGGCACGCAGTAGAAGAGCAGCAAAAATTAATGTGGAACAAAATAAAAAATTTTTCCTTAAACTACATTAGTATAGCTATAGAAATACGTAGGGGATTTTGAAAATATTCATTTTTGTTAAATTGGCGAGCATTTGAAAAAAAAAGTTCATTTTACTACCAAAAAACGGGCACTTATTTGTACCTAAAAAATCGAAATATTAACTTATCGAAAATCGGCTACGTATTTCTATGCGGAATGTTGTTTTAAAGATGTGATATTAATTTGGAGTGAAAAAATAGAAAATTGTTTGAGTTATGCTGCGTGCCGATTTGAAAAAACGTGTTTNACCTATTTGAAAAAACGTGTTTCGAGAAAAACGCGTTTCAAGTTTTGACTTGTGCTTCAAACATAATGAAATAAAAATTTGGATTATTAAAAATTTTTTACCTTTAATCTGCTATTCCAGCACCGTAAAGCTGACCTTCCAGGTTGCTAAACTCCTCCTCGTTTTCTTTCCTGGACGCTTTTATGCTGGAGCGAGCCTCTTTCGCTGCGTCCGTCAAAGAGCGGTCCGCGCGTTGTATTCGAGCAGCGTCCGTCTTTAAGCAAAAGTTGTAGAATTGTGGTCCAATGTTCATGTCCATCACTTTCATTATTCTTAAAACGTTTATCAGTCCATCATTAAAATTACAAACAGCAATGTCACTTGCTATTTGTAATATTTTCTTTCCGCTTGAATAATTTTTAAGAGCCAAGTGCCAGACTGTAGAATTAAAACTTTCGTTGCTGTTCTGCGTATAGCCTCCCAAGCAACGATTCAGCAACTCACCACGGCTCAAATCCTCGTAGATTGGTCTGACACGGCTTCAAAAACTTCGTTCGATAGTGCCGGCTTATGATGAAAGTCTAAGGAACCCGTTGCTTGCGCCTTCTTCCATTCGCAACAAGACTCTGAGCATTTTTCGTGCTGTGAATTTTCGTCAGTTGACATTTTATGAAATAATGTCGCCCAGATTTCATTTCTCATATTT
>NW_014559411.1:2683-3020 GCF_001313825.1 Dinoponera quadriceps
TCCGTCGAATGGCCAAGCCATAATAAATTGTTAACTGATCAATTAATTTCATAGTTAATTTTCCTTTTCCTCCAAGATTTTTTGTTTTTTTCTCAAATTTCTCAACCGAGTGCCCATTCGTTTTTGTACATGATCAATACATTCTTTTTTTGACACTTCAAAATTTGCATACGGTTTTGCATCCAATATCCCCTTGAAAGTTTTACTGTCACCATCACCTATATAATTTGCGTATTTAAGTCCGTGCAAAGCTTCGGAACGTTGAAACATCTCGATGACAGCATCTTTCTCTATTTTACCCGATGAGCCTTCATGGTTCGACTGACATTGATCGGCA
>NW_014559412.1:0-265 GCF_001313825.1 Dinoponera quadriceps
AGACGGACGTTATCGAAGCTGCAAGCGCTCTCGCAACAAAACGTAACGGTGGTAACAACAAGAGGCATTCCAGAAGACGCAAAAATAGGTCAGTCAATAATGAGACGAAGTCACAGCATCGGCCAATGGTACGGCTGTTACACATGTGGAATTTCTAGACACAAGTCACCGGAGTGCCCTGAGAAGAAAGTGCAGCAACCACGTGGAAGAGTAAAACAGTCTGCCCGTGTCGTCGATGACTCATACGCTGTGTGCTACTTTGTCA
>NW_014559412.1:466-1156 GCF_001313825.1 Dinoponera quadriceps
TTAAAAACACGTTTTTTATGCCGGATTTGCAAAACAATTTAGTTTCGGTTGCAAAAATAACCGACAAAGGACATGTTGTTATTTTTTACAAGGATTTCGCAAAGGCTACGAAATGGCCAAGTGAAACTTACTGCAGACAGAAAAGAAGATTTATATGACATACGTCAAAACGTCGAATGTGCGACAGCTACGCAAGATTCAAGTACCTCGGAGTTAATGCTCTGGCACGAGCGCCTGGGTCCTCTAAACACTGCTGATCTACACAAGGTCATACGTGAAGCGAGACTCTGTAATGCTGCCGGAGATCCTAAAGTTGGATCAACTCGGTTGATAGTGGGCTCCTCTTTGGTTGATATTTCTGAGTGCCAAAGATTATTGTTCCAGCACCAACCATTCACTTCATTTTTTGAAATTAGTCTGGCATATTCGGGGACGTCCTGCTTGTTGCCAACAACTCCGAAAGTGAACGTATCGGCATTTTTAATGTTCGCTTTTTTCTTGAACTTGGATATCCAATACTTCACGTTTTCGAAACTACTCAGATCGTTTGCTGCGTACATCAGAAGACATATGTCGATGTCCTTGTACTCTGGTGGTACTTCTCCAAATTCTTTAACGGCGACGGTGTCAAACACGTTCACCTCGTATAGCTTGCCGTTGACACGTACAGATTTGCGCAAGATACCTTGG
>NW_014559413.1:0-297 GCF_001313825.1 Dinoponera quadriceps
GAAAGGAGTGTCTATTTCACGCCACAAGAGTCCTGCGTTTGAATGTCCGGCGCCTGTATGTATAAAACGCGTACGCAATGAATGTTTTAGTCCTTCGAGTCGCGCAATTCGAGCGATCAACGATTGTTGAACACCGATCGATAATCTCGGTCGTTTCGCTCGACTATGTCCTTTCAACGACTCGAGGCATTTATCACACCGTTCCTCCCACACGTTGAATTCGTCTCGCGAACTCAATCGAGCGGATTGATCCCACAGTTCATGTTCAGTTCGCACGAGTTCTTCCATTTTTTTTTT
>NW_014559414.1:0-511 GCF_001313825.1 Dinoponera quadriceps
AATAGTACAATTACAAGAGAGATAATTAATTCAAGCACCTAATATATATATAAAATTTTTTTAAATATAAAACATATTTTTACACAAAATTATTTCGAATTTATTTATATAATAAAAGAATTGATGTTGCAATATATTTGAAATAAAACAACTATTATATATGTTATGATAAAATGATTAATAAAATTATATAAATTATGTATATACGTAAAATCGATAAAATTTCAAAAAATATATAATGTTACAATAATGTTTAATAATATAATTTTTTTAATGTTATTAGGAGTGGACATCTAACCATCTGTTAATATTTCAGAAATATTATTTAATATTAAATAACACTGTGCGCTTAAAGAATTCAAACATCGGTCAATAAGCAATTTAATCTCCACGACAAAAATGGTTTCCGGAGTGACAACTTCCGCAGACTGACCGAGGTGAGGTTCGTCTTCCAGAGTTTCTTGTCCAATTTTAACACTTTAGCCTATTCTTTTGTCAGTTGAATTTGATA
>NW_014559415.1:0-2387 GCF_001313825.1 Dinoponera quadriceps
CAACGCCAAAGCGGAATATCCACGGTTCCAAGCTCATGCTGTGCATTTGATGGGATTAGCTGGGGGTAGTGTATTACGAGCTGCTCCAACCTAACCAAACCATCACAGGAGCTCTCTATCGACGACAATTGATGCGTTTGAGCCGAGCATTGAAAGAAAAACGGCCGCAATATGAGCAAAGACATGATAAGGTGATTTTGCTGCATGATAACGCTCGGCCGCATGTCGCGTCACCGGTCAAAACATACCTAGAAACGCTGAAATGGGAAATCCTACCCCACCCGCCGTACTCTCCAGACATTGCACCTTCTGATTACTATTTATTTCGATCGATGACTAACGGCCTGGCTGAGCAGCACTTCACTTCGCATGAAGAAACGAAAAAATGGATCGATTCGTGGATAGCCGCAAAAGAAGTTTCGTTTTTTCGACGTGGAATTCTAATGCTGCCAGAAAGATGTGAAAAAGTAGTCTCCAGCGATGGGCAATACTTTAATTGACTTGTTTTTTAATTATTTTTTTTAAATAAAGGATTTATTTTCACAAAAAACGGCGAGAACTCATTCACACTCCCAATATTAAAAATTGTTTATTTAATTATAAGATAAATGTTTAAGCCACGGACCCGGACCGAAACCGAAAACTGTATGGAAACCGATATTTTTGTCGAACCGGAACCGTAAACCGTACCGAAATTTTATAAAACCTACAAAACCGGAACCAAAATCGGACCCGTTCCATTTTTTTCGGTTCGCGGTTCTTTTCGGTTTAGTATTCCGGTTTTTATTCTATGATTTTAAGTAATCGTTTTTTCTATTTCGTAATAAAATTCTAGTACTCACAAGAAAGTAGAACATTGATCAGTTATTGCGATAAATAGAAAATAAACTTCAAACATACGATACTGGACAAAAAAAGATTAACACGTTGAGTGCCACGTCACCGGTGACTGACACTGAACTTTCCGTTTAGGCCGCGTCCGTCATCGGTGACTGTATAAAGTACGATATAAAATTAAAAAAATTACATAGTTCAATAAGTAATTTCAGGATCGTATAATTAACATACTTAAATATTTCTTATCAAAAAATTTTAATGAATTTGACCTGACGGAGATTTCCTCCGAAATGCGTGTGGCAGTTAACGTGTTGATAGAAGTAATATGTTACAATTGTGGGATAAACATAAAGACAATCATCCTGAATTGTACAAATTACTCTAACGAAACATGTATATTCCAACAAAGCTCGGAGAATATCGAGATATTCTTCGAATATTCTCAGAATTTATATAATTTACATGTTCCGATAGGTAGAGGTTATAAATAACGAGGATAATATTATATATTCAAGAAAGTTAAGAGTGGAAGATGGAAATAGTGAAGAAATGCCATCTACATCGAGGAAGATATTATTATTGTTTTATAATATATTATTGTACATGTTATATACAGTTTGTTCCGCAAGAAAGTATATGGTAGCATATCGAGAATATACAACCTAAAAAAAAGGACTTTAGTATATTAAAGTAAATATAAAAAGATATTGCACAATTACTTAATAATGAGTTCAGTCGCTTCCATTGTCAATTATAGCTTGATACCTTCTTGGCATGCTTTCGACTAATTTTTGAACATATTCAAGTAGTAAAGAGCGCCATAACTTTTTAATTTCGATCGACAATTGCTTAAGTGTAAAGATAAATTTCCCTCTTTGTGCTTTATGTAAGACCACACATTCTCAATTAGATTCGTATCTGGGGACGATGCAAGCCAATCTATTGTAATGACGCAATTTTCAGCTTTCCATTCTGCGCAGAGGCGACTCCGATGTGTGGGCCTATTTTTACTAAAAGTAGGAATCCCACTTTAATATATAAACTCACAATATACTTTTTGTGTTAGCACAAATAAAACTTTATTTTTCATCATTAACCGCTTATATATGTCTCTGACAACCGTTGTTTATTATTTTTTCTCTTCTTCTTTTTTTTTTTATCGCACGGACTTCTCGTAGGCAAGCGGCTATGTTGGTCGATAACCTAGGACGCCTGTATTGGCAATGGAACAGTATTGACAATGAGGCCCACAACTCGGCCATACTGACCAAAGTTTGGCCCCCAAACTTATAACTCATAACAATAAATTTAAACATACAATAATAATTTAAGAACTGTAGCTAAAATTAATCGGAACGTATAAGCTTATTTAAATTTAAATAAGTAAAAGATAACTGTACTACCAAGGGTATCGGACTATTATCTATTCGGGAATCAACCATGGACGTATGTTTTTCGCTTCCCATGTACCTTCATATACTCTCTGTGTATTTTGGAATCTTGGTAGGTCGTGTATTACATATCTATCATTCCCAAGTATTTTCTTTACT
>NW_014559416.1:0-539 GCF_001313825.1 Dinoponera quadriceps
AATAATATAATATCGCGTTCAAATATACATACAGAGATATCACTTAATAACATTAATCTACAATCGTTTCAGTGATAGAAATCTCATCAGGCGAACATGATTTCGATTTGACTGAACGAATAATCGCTTGTGTGGAAATGAAGGCACCAATTCTGCAGGTCTACCGCTCGAAGCAGGATTTCGAACTTGAGAGGAAAAATTATCCGAGACAATTATGTTTCGATCATTTCAGCATACTAATGCACAGAATGANATGCTGCAGCTCTGTCGGAACAGGGTAAGATCAAGTGAATATTGGGTTTTGCTGATTACAATTGGCAAGTAAAAAACAACGGAGTGCGAAGGAAATCCATAAATTGATGAAATTCAGTATTGAATGATTTCGAAATGAACATCGTAGCAAACACCAATTAATAACAATATAACATCAATGTTACAATATCATTTTCCACAATTTAACTGTTATCTTATATATGTTACATAAATGAGAAATATATTGCATTTACGATACATTATTGAGTGAGAAATTATAATATTAA
>NW_014559417.1:0-2917 GCF_001313825.1 Dinoponera quadriceps
CCTGTACTGTCAACAATTGGACCGTCTGAAGGAAGCAATTGCCCAGAAGAGGCCAGTTTTGGCCAATAGGAAAGGAATTGTTTTCCATCAGGATAACGCCAGGCCACACTCATCGATAGTGACTCGCCAGAAGCTCCGGGAGCTTGGTTGGGTGGTTCTTTTGCATCCACCTTATAGTCCGGACCTGGCGCCAAGTGATTACCACCTGTTCCTGTCTATGGCGAATTTTTTTGCTGTTGAAAAATTCGCCTCAAAAGAAGCTTGTGAAAATCGACTTTCCCAGTTTTTTGCTAATATGGACGAGGGTTTCTATGATAAAGGCATAATGAAATTACCTTCGAAATGGCAACAAGTTATCGAACAAAACGGTGCATATTTGACCTAAATCGGATCATTGTAACTATGTTAAATAAAGCATCCAATTTGATACAAAAATAATGGATTACTTTTTATTAGACCTTATATTTGATATAAATTCGAATACATGCCTTCTTTTCGCTCCGCCACACCAACGTACTTGTTAAAATATTGTTAAACTATTGTTATTCGTAAAAGGTACGTGATATCAGGCTACACAATCAATCTTACAATTTTCCCGGGAATTCTGCGCATGTACTGTTATCCATCCAAAACTGCAAGGAATCTTTGTTTGTCTGCACATATAACTAAGCTTCTTCCAAGAGTCTAATCGATTAAAATTTTTTTTGCTTTTGAGACTCCTGCCACATGTGCATCCCAGAGATCGTAGTTCTCTCATAGCATTCATTAAAATTACTAGCTATTATATGCTAATCGCCGCTGGCCAAAGGAGACACGATGTTTGTTTTCTCTTCATTAACCTTTTTTTTTCAAGTCTCGCGGTCATGCTTATCAGTTCCGTTCTATTGGAATAATTAATGCAGAATTATGGTCATTCAACCGAGTTACCGTATGGTCAAATGGTCTGCGATATACATAGATAACACAAAGATCATTTGTTTTTCATCGGCAGCATCGCGTTGTCTTGGAGGAAAATTCGCAAAAACCAAAAGAGAAAAACCTGACCGCCGCACGAAGAGACATACGACGAGACGACGTAACTTTTTTTTTCTCGATGCGTGGTCGGAACGTATTATTAAGAATGTCGGCGGAATTAGAAGACGTCCACGTGGATAATGAGCTGTATCTCTACTACGTTACAAACGCAACGTAAAATGACAATTGATCGGCAGTCACGGAAATGGGGCGTAGCACGTGGGGGATGCATCTGGAGGATCGGTCGGTGTTCTCTCAGTTCATTGCATACGAGAGTGTCGTGCATGCTTTCGTTTCCCCGCGTCTTCTCAAGATAATAGTTGGCAGATGATATTCACGAGCACAATCAGTCCGACGCTGAAAAGCGGCCTTCGGTTCCTCAGCGTGTGGCCGGACGTGCCGTACGCCATTGTTTTCCGGCTGACTTACATGTCATTTTTCATCTTTGTTTGAAAGTCCAAATTTTTCTGTTTAATATAATCAAGACAATTTAGAAAATGTCAAAAATTAAAATTTCCAATAATTAATTACGCGATAATCATATTTTAAATACTAAGAAATTGATTCCTCAGTATCCGAAATTGATGGTTGCTTAATATTTACTGACCTTATGACTAAGATATTCTCCGGCAAAACAGAAAACAAAAATTTCCACCATTAAGACGCCGCCAGCAAAAACAGCTTTCACCAATAACATGATGCCGGCTTCACCGTGCACCGACTATTTTATTAAATATGAATTGTGGAAACCAAATAAATGACGTTACTGACCATCACTCGCCATTCATGCGAATACAAAAGTACTTACTATCACGATGAGAAACCCCAGGTAAACAAACAGCACAGAATTACAGATAACGAGCATTAACGCTATGAAGGAAGAAATCTTATGTATATTGTTAGAGAAAATGATTACTCTGTTATGCCTCTCGATCAGTATCCCTATCTTGGACGCGGAAGAACTGTAAAGCGGAGTGTCTCCGGAAATATTCTTGAACTCGTGGCATATGATATCGATTTGCCCGCTTGCGTGGAGTACCTAAAATATACTTAAATATCTGCAAATACATTTCAAGCGGTAAATTGAAAAAAAAAAGAAATTCTCTCGGACGAAAGTCAGGAAAAAAATAAAATTTCAACAATTTCGCGAATTTCTATTATCTCCAACGCCAAAGCTCGCTTTGTATGCACCAACTCGTTGCATAATTTCAGCAAGGAGATTAATCTGCTACACTTACCATACTGAGAATCAGTGAGTTCAGAATGATGATCGAGTATCCGTTTAACATACCATGAAAGAATACTATTACAAAAAACAGCTCATAAGTCGGTGATTCGTTGGAGTGCTCAAACGGGAATTGTACCTTCAGAGGAAACTGCCGCGAAGAAACGTTGATATCCTTCGCCAAAAGGACAAAACGAAGCGCATAATCGCCCAGCAAGTAAAGCAGCCCAGCAATCATAGTGAAGCTGAATACAGTTTTGGAAAAGAAATGCGATATATTCGCTTTCGTCGTCATCAGGTATAAATGCTGTCCGACGTGCATAGACACACGCCAATCATCATCCATATCTGCCAGTATCTGGTAAATTACGCTGGAATGCGTTACTTTAATCGTTCGGATATTTCAGGGAGAAAGAGAGAGAGAGAGAGAAACGTCGTGTCTTCTACGCGAGATTATGTGCTATAGTATTGAGCAGAGATTCGAAACGACACCATTGAGTCGCTCCTCGCTTAGCAAGTATTCGATTTTGTAAGATGTACTTTAAAAAAGTGTTTAAAAAAACGTTACAAGTAGACCCGGCCTGTAGGAGAGGAATTCGGGTGACGTTCTGCGATTATGCTGTGACGAAATATCTTACCGGCGATACATCCACAGCGATATTAACTTAAAAACCGACA
>NW_014559418.1:0-2605 GCF_001313825.1 Dinoponera quadriceps
GTGAATGTCCATTGAATCTTGCGTTTCTTTACGTTAAATCGTGAATGGAAGCAAACTGGCGACTGTGATTGAAATGTTCAACCTTATTAGGTTATTTCCATGCGGCAGCCTCGAGGATTTCAGCCGAATAGCGTTTCTTTCGATTCTACATCAGAAAACGTGAACTAGTGCAAATTTACGTTTCGGCTTTAATCTTTTCGACCAAATACGCTAGTTCCATGAGAAATGTAAAGAAATCTATCTGCTGGCGAATCTTGCGTGTTTGCGTGTAATAGGCAAAGTAACATGAATGTCGAGTGTATCTTGCGTTTCTTTACGTTAAATCGTGAACGGATGCAAAATGGCGAGTGTGATTGATATATTCAGCTTTATTACGTTATTTCCATGCGGCAGCCTCGAAGATTTCAGTCGGCGAGCGTTTCTTTCGATTCTACATCAGAAAACGTGAACTAGTGTAAATTCACGATTCGGCTTGAATCTTCTCGACCAAATACGCTAGTTCCATGAGAAAAGGTAAAAAAATCAATCTGCTGGCGAATCTTGCGAGTTTGCTTGGAATAGGCGAAGTAACGTGAATGTCGAGTGAATCTGGCGTTTCTTTACGTTAAATCGTGAACGGAAGCAAACTGGCGATTGTGATTGAAATATTCAGCTTTATTACGTTATTTCCATGCGGCAGCCTCGAGGATTTCAGCCGGCGAGCGTTTATTTCGATTCTACATCAAAAAACGTGAACTGATGGGAATTCTCGTTTTCGCTTGAAACTTTTCGACAAAATACGATAGTTCCACGAGAAAAGGTAAAAGAAATCAATCTTCGGGCGAAACTTGCGNATAGTGCAAATTCACGTTTCGGCTTTAATCTTTTCTACCAAATACGATAGTTCCATGAGAAGAAGTAAAAGAAATCAGTTTGCTGGCGAATCTTGCGTGTTTGCGTGTAATAGGCAAAGTAACATGAATGTCGAGTGTATCTTGCGTTTTTTTACGTTAAATCGTGAACGGATGCAAACTGGCGAGTGTGATTGAAATGTTCAGCTTTATTACGTTATTTCCATGCGGCAACCTCGAGGATTTCAGCCGGATAGCGTTTCTTTCGATTCTACATCAGAAAACGTGAAATAGTGCAAATTCACGTTTCGGCTTTAATCTTTTCTACCAAATACGATAGTTCCATGAGAAGAAGTAAAAGAAATCAGTTTGCTGGCGAATCTTGCGTGTTTGCGTGTAATAGGCAAAGTAACATGAATGTCGAGTGTATCTTGCGTTTTTTTAAGTTAAGTCGTGAACGGATGCAAACTGGCGAGTGTGATTAAAATATTCAGCTTTATTACGTTATTTCCATGCGGCAGCCTCGAAGATTTTAAGCGGCGAGCGTTTCTTTCGATTCAACATCAGAAAACATGAACTGATGGGAATTCTCGTTTCCGCTTGAATCTTTTCGACCAAATAGGCTAGTTACACAAGAAAAGGTAAAAGAAATCAATCTTCGTGCGAAACTTGCGAGTTTGCGTGTAATAGGCGAAGTAACGTGAATGTCGGGTGAATCTTGCGTTTCTTTACGTTAAATCGTGAACGGATACAAAATGGCGAGTGTGATTGATATATTCAGCTTTATTACGTTATTTCCATGCGGCAGCCTCGAAGATTACAAGCGGCGAGCGTTTCTTTCGATTCTACATCAGAAATCGTGAACTGATGCGAATTCTCGTTTCCGCTTGAAACTTTTCGACCAAATACGGTAGTTCCATGAGAAAAGAAAAACGAAATCAATTTTGATGCGAAACTTGCGAGTTAGCGTGTAATAAGCGAAGTACCGTGAATATCGAGTGAATCTTGCGTTTCTTTACGTTAAATCGTTAACGGATGACCATTATTCCAACATCATAACCAGTTTGAGAAGAAATCGTGAACGGATGACCATTATTCCAACATCTAAACCAGTTTCAGAAGTACAAAATAATTTACAGACGTCGAAAAATCGTTTTTAACTAGATATTCTATCAAAAAAACACGTTTCTATTTTTATTTTCGATTTTTCCATTCTTTACAATTTATTTTTTAATTTTAATCTATCACCATACGAAAGAGTACCATCAAAAACGTAGGGTTCAGTTATTTAAAAAAATTTTTCGGCTCAAGTTCATTGATGTGGATTGATTCAAACTTGAACTTAAAAATTATGTCATTTGGGCCGAAACAGGTTAAATAAACATCTTGAACCGTATTTTATGAAGATTACGCAAAACTCAGAACGAAGAGATGCAATAAGAAATATTAAAGAAGAATGGTGTATTTATAAATCAATTTCTGGAAACTAGTCATCACATTTACATCGAGATTTGATAGGATTGACTACAGTAGCAATATATTATGTTATGGAAATTGATTCACTTGTGTTTGAATTATTCTCAGGTGTTAGGCAGGAAAGAATTTGATCACTGATGCAGCAGCGCAAGGACAATCTATAACTTTATTTTATATCGTTGTGTGTCGCAAAAATTTGAAATGGTAGAAATGTTCTCGATTCAGATAATAATTTATAACTACATATTGATCTATTTGATTGGATCAGTCGTCATAATAATATAATAATTCATATCATT
>NW_014559419.1:0-434 GCF_001313825.1 Dinoponera quadriceps
CGCGTTCGATCACTTATTCGCTCACTCACTCACTCATCCACTCACACGCTCGCACACTCGCACTACAAGACACCTGGACATCCGGCGAACTACGCCAGGGCTACGGACACCGAAACACGATCAACCAGCAACACCAGCAACGACCACCCCGTCGGCCGGGACGGGACAAACGTCCACCGATCGACGGGGTCCGGGTCACAAGATAGTAGACTATCTCGACCCGGAATCTCCAACGATCTATTTGATCGTAGAATAAGACTTTACTTTTGCCTTAACAAGCTTAGGCCATATAAAAAACTGTAATTACATCCTCGTTAAAATAGAACATCCGAAATTATTTTTCTTCGAAACTTACACCGACTTAAGTGTTTTCAAAAGGGTAAAGAACATTGCTAATATGGATATTTTTACATACATGAATTCAAAATTTGTTT
>NW_014559420.1:0-5882 GCF_001313825.1 Dinoponera quadriceps
TATATATATATATATATATATATATTTATTTATTTATTTATAATTGGGAAACAGACGGACGTTGGGCAAGCGTTATCGTGAAGGGGATAAAATCACGATGATTCGCCGATTAAGCGCGCCGTAGGTTTTCCAAAATATCTGTAATCGCTCCGCCTTTTCACAAAGCGCATAGTCTCATTACCTTCGGGGGACAATGGAATTAACAGATTCTCTTAATCATCAAGAGACAGGCGTTATTTGGATAAGCGCTATCGTGAAAATGTGATTATACGCCATTAATTAGGTCATGAATTTCTCAACGCATCCGTGATTTCACCCGTTGTTAATCACCATATCTGTTTCCAGTTTCCACGAAAACTCCTCTCATTGGCACACGTCATCCGCCACCTCCAAAAATCTTCCCTATACATATATACATATACTGTATAAGCCCTCTCGCCTTTTACTACAACACTCTTTTCTGTCGATTTCTGTCGCGTCGCTACGTTACCCCTATCATTTCGGCTTGTGTTTTCGGGATCTCTAATCTCGTGTATAATTCAGGATTTCTCAAAAAAATATATACATTTCGATATTCCGACACTTAATCCGGATGTCAATTGTGCCATAACGTCATAAGTACAACCGACACCCAGACGACCCGAGTCACGAGACGGCACCCAGACGATCCGAATTGCGAGACAAGACCCAGGCCCCAAGATCCACAAGTATTTTTGCATCAACGAGTAAGTACTTAACATCCTTCATACTCGTTCTCATTAGCTTCGGTTTCTTCATTTATTAACACCCCGCCGTATCACAGTGAGCACCCTACCTGGAGAAGACAGAGCCGAAGCCCTCACATTAGCTCAAAGAAACCTGCTCGAGGCTAGCGACAGCGTGCTAGCAGCTCAGCTCAGGGCCTTCTCTGAACTCCTATCCCCAGCCGAAAGTATCCCACTACCAAGCTCTTCAGACGGGAATATTACGTCGACACCTCCCCGTTCCCCTCTCGCCCCTTCCTATTCGCCTGATCCCCCATCAAGCCCTTCACCCGAGAAACCCTATTGCGATTATTATCGCTACTGGACTTCACCTCCATATTTCCCACCGGGTTACTTCAACCCACCGTCGCGTTCCACGAAACCCGACCAACTATCCCCAGACTCATCTCCATCCCCATCCGATTCTACAGTTCCCCTTTCCGGACCACCTACCCCTAACTCCGTACTCTCTCCTCAAGATACTTCCCCTACTCGCTCAACTTGTGACCATACGCCGTTACCACACACACACGATTAATTTTGTAATACATCGCCGTGCGCCGTTTCTAACTGTAATTTCGGCTTTTATTAAATATTGTAAAATTCACCTTTTCTGTCAATAAATGTAAGTTTGCTAACTGCGCGAACTGTCATTTCGACTTTTATTAAATATTATAAAATTCACTTTTTCTGTCAATAAATGTTAAGGTTGTTAACTTAAAGTTCCGTTCTATTTTCCCACCATCGCGCACTCACCACCCTTCCCCCAATTATTCCACTCGCGGTCCCATCCCCGGTAAAGGGTTTCAGTACCCTGACCTAAAATAGGACCACCCTGCATACGCTCGCGTCGGAGTAAAGCGACCCTTCTGGTCTTTAACCCGTACCGCCGGCATACACGTACGTTCGCGTTTGCGAGTGCGGCCCGTTGCGTTCTCTTCCAGGACGTAATAAATGAGTAGTTATGAAAACAATTGATTTTGATTAGCCGTGAAAACAACTGATTTTGAGTAGCTCTAATTATTAGAGTATTTACATTTTTCGTTTTATTTTTAATAGGTAAATCGTTCTTTGATCTTAGATGGTCGGATCACCCATGATTTCATGATCAGAATTCATCTTCAATTCATCTATGATCTCATGATCAGAATTCATCTTCAATTCATCTATTTATTTCATGAGATATTTCATATTTTATATTAAAACGTATTACAAATTTTAAAATATCTCAAGAAATTTTTAACTAAAAGAAGCTTTACTATAGTGTTCTGAAAACGTCTCAATAAGAAAATGCAATAAAAAATAGGGGGTCATATACAAGGATAATCAAATATAAACTGGAATTTTTTTTTGTTTAATTGAAACGTCATAAAAAAACTAACATACATAACTATTTTTGTACATAATCCCCGGACTTCGAAACACATTTTTCCCAACGGGTAACCAGTTTTTTAATTCCGCTATCATAAAATGAAGGCGACTGTGACAGCAGCCAATCGCTCACGAAGGATTCGACAGAAGCATCGTTGTCAAATCTGCGTCCTCCAAGTGCTTCTTTCAGTGATCCAAACAAATAATAATCCCAGGGCGATAAGTCTGGACTGTAGGGAGGGTGTTCTAGTATAATCCAGACCAGTTCTTCAATTTCTTGACGAATTAAGGCAGCTGTATGGGGCCAGGCATTGTCGTGAAGCAGGATAACATCTCGGATTGGAAATCCGTGTCTTTTCCGACGATATTCGCGTTTTGCTTCGTTCAAAAGTTGGCAGTAATATGCGGCGTTCACAGTACGACGTTCGTGAAGAAAATCGACGTGCAAAATACCTTTAAAGTCAAAAAATACAGTTGCAAGAACTTTTCCAGCTGAGAGCCGAGTTTTGGCTTTGACGGGTGCAGATTCACTTTTCTTTCGCCATTTCATACTGGCTTCTTTGGATTCCGGGGTGTAGTGGTACACCCAAGTTTCGTCGCAAGTCACAATTCGGTGCAAAAAAGCTTCCCTTTCAGCCTGATAGCGTGTCAATAGCCGTTCGCACACCTCCAAACAGTGCCGTTTCTGATTTTCGGTGAGAAGACGAGGGACTCATCTAGCGGACACTTTTCGAAACCCAAGGTCGTCAGTAATGATTGCCTGAGCACTGCCAAAGCTTATTCCGACCTCAGAAGCAATTTCAGCGACCGTTAATCGACGGTCACCCTCGATAAGGCTGCCAACTAGGCGAATATTCTCCTCTGTCACGCTGGTCCTCGGGCGACTTCGGTGCCCCTCATTTTCAACAGTTTCTCGTTTCTTCTAAAAATTGTTTGTGCCATTCGTACACTTGAGTCTTCTTAAGCGTATTGTCCCCGAACTGTGCTTCAAGCCTTCTCAATATGTCCGACGGTTTTACGCCTTCTGCAGTGAGAAATTTAATAATAATTCGCTGTGCAACGGACGAGGGCACCTCCCGCTCTGACATTGTGATACTGATTAACAGAGCGCTAATGAGAGGTCGCGTAGGAGGGAATCTCCTTCAGGCATTCCCACCTATAACGCTTAGAAGCTTGGCCTCTCTCCGTTCGCCTCACTGCGGGTATAAAAATAATTCCGGTTTATATTTGATTCACCCTCGTATAAAAAATTTAACTTGACCTCGTCCTGATCTTGGTAACGCAATCCAAAGTCAAACTGGTAAGATCAGTAAATCTTTTTAAATCTTATAACTTTTATTCGAAACACTTCTGTAAAACTTGTAGTTTTGAAGATTTTTCAGGATTTCCATACTTTTCCTCATTCTGTATACATGCTACAATCCGGATACGAAATTTTTTTTTAGGCTATACAGAAGGCTATACAGAATAACACCTTATAATGGTAGAAACAGTCATTAAGTATTTAATGACATCTTCAATGTTGTGTCAACATTGTAGCATAAATAATCAATATAAAAGAATCAACATAGATTTAATTAATTAATTGGCAAGATATTTATATTTTAATATTCAATATTGCAACGTCTCAGCAATGTCTCAGCCAAGCATACCCGTGTGGAAAGATATTTACAAAAGATATAATAATCTACAAAACAATTTAACTATATAAAACTCTTTAAATATGTTGTGATAAAAGAATGCAAAATTATCATTGAAGGAAGAAGCTAAAAGTTTCTACCACTTTTTATCCATCATTTTGAACAAAGTAAATAAATCATGAAGATCGCTAAAGAAAAACAAAATCGGAGTCTCTAGTTTTAAATAAGATTTTGTTTTTTGGGAAATAGAGATAATAGCTAAAAAAAAACTTGTAAAATATATTGAAATTAATAATTGATATAAACTTTCGAAAACGGAATGAATGTACACGAATAGGAATGAATTTCTGAGGATATTCGGCATCGATCCATGGCCGCGCAAGCGCCAACCTTTGCAAGTCTCACCTACTTCCATCGGTCGTCGGCGAGTCCGTACATACGGCGTACCAAGTAACGCGGTCGTCTATTTTCGTTTATCTGGACAGAGCTGCCTCACATTAGTGAAACTCGTGCCAGTTGAAGTAAGTTACCGCGTCACTCGCGAAACGATCTAGCCGCTGATTCCGTGACGCGACTGTAACGGTTCAGTAGAATAAGCAGTCTGAAATACGGGCTGCTCATGACAAATAATCCTCCAAATTCACGAGAATATTATTTCTCGCGACGAAACACGACTCAGATTCACAATTTGATATTTAATTGTGACCTTAAAAATATGAATTGGTGGTGGTATAAGTGTGTGTATATTGACATTTACGAGGATAAATAATAATCTTCCTCTAACCGATACTTTCTATATAGCACAGACGTTTGTAGCAACATTCTTACAACATCGTAACGTTACTGCAACGTTGGAACTGTATTATATGGGTTATCCTTTTGTTGCAACTTTGCGATAACTTGATGATGTTTTTTTCATTTTCAGTAGATAGCCGAACGCGAAAGAAACACTAATGTCGGCCCTTCTAGATGTATGCGGAAATGATACTGGCTCGCCATCAATATCGAAGGCCGAAGATAATCTGTCCAACAGCGACGGACCTCTGATTAAGAGTTTCATTCGTCAAAATAGTGGCAACAATATTCGTACAAGGTAAATAAAAAGATAATCGTGTGTTGAAGATTAAATATTAACAGTAATTTAAATTCAGCATGCATAGATCTAAAACAAAATGTTCGATTATTGTAATTCATGATTGAGAAAGTTATGTTTCAAAAATGTTTAAACTCGTTATCGTAATCGTTATTTAAAACGTAAAAAGTTGTTAAATTTTTATTACATTTTATCAAATTTTTAAAAATTTTCTTTTATCATTTACTACCATCCCTCCCGTGTATATGTATTTTATATGAACAGGATAATAATTAAAACAAAGATTGTTTTGTTATGTTAATATATATATATGTATAGACCATGTTATTCAGCACACTATATATATATGTATAGACCATGTTATTCAGCACACTATATATATATGTATAGACCATGTTATTCAGCACACACACACACACACACACACACACACACATCATTACAATATTTTACGTGCATAATAAGGATACATTATAGAAGCGTGAGTTACAAAGATTTTGTTTGAGTCATTGAAATCATTGCTAATTGTTCAATCATCGAAGTAACAGCAACTCCGACTAGAATAGGAAACGGTGACTGGCTGCATTATTCGAATCAATATCACGAAATGAAAACTTTTTTCTCATAAACTAAAATAGACAACTAAAAAAGTAGACAAATATAATGTCCAATTAAGCGTTCTGATATTCATTGCCAGTACTGAAAATATATTATATAAGCAATATAAACTATAGATTTTAAATACTGGCAGTAAATTTCGGAACGAAGCCTAAATTGTCTGCCTGATATTACATTTTTTTAACTTTATCTTCTTTAGATTTAAAGAGCAATATTTCTTGAATGTTAATGTGCAATATCTACAATACATTGAAATTCAACGCACATCATCTTTATAAAAAAATAGTATTGGTAAAATAAAATAAAAATAAAATAGTATTAGAAAAAGCATTAATAATAAAAGTACAATAAAATAAAATGGTAAAGAAAAAGTACAGGGTGCGGCGAAAGGTATGCCCTCATTTTGGAGAGCAATCA
>NW_014559421.1:0-933 GCF_001313825.1 Dinoponera quadriceps
GCGATACGTGGAAATGGACTATTACTAAACTATTAAATAATTGAAAAATTTTGAAATTTACTGTCGATGTGGCTTTACAGTTGCACAATAGGGAGTGTGCAAATCATCTATTGATATTGATCGAATTGCAATACACAGCGCAAAATGGGATAGAGCTCGCAGATTTGTTTCACATGCATGAGCGTGCATTTCCTAGAGGAATATTGTTTGATTTGAGAAATAATAAAATACATTTGCGTTGCATGCATATCTGTAACACCTACAATAACAAATCAAGAGAGAGAAAGAGAGAGAGCGAGGGAGCGATCTCTTTCTATAGGCCTCTCTCTCTCTCTCTCTCTCTCTCTCTCTCTCTCTCTCTCTCTCTCTCTCTTTCTCTCTTTTTCATCGCTCGCTCTTACTTGATTCGTTATTGCAGGAATTACATATTTGCATTCAACACAAAAGTATTTTATTATTCTTCAAATCAAACAACATCCCTCTAGGAAATGCACGCTCATGCATATGAAAAAGTCTACGAGTTGTATACCATTATGCGTTGTGTATTTCTATTCAATCAAAATCAATTGATCATTTGCACACTCCCGATTGTGTGATTGTAAAGCCACATCCACATTAGATTTCAAAGTTTTTCAATTACTTGAGACAGAGACAGAGAGAGAGAAAGAGCTACGAATATTTATTATAATTCCGACGGGAGTGAAAGTATCTTTATCGAGATCGCGGACTACGAGTAACGAGTTTGTTCTCGACACATTTTCCGCACTAATTTTATCCCGCAGAGATCACAGTTCATTTTTCTTACGTACTGGCGTCGACAGCTACCTTGGCTGATTATCAGGTATTCCAATCAAAGTCGTCGATATAAGAGTCTTGTGTGAAAATCAGGATTTGCTAGGTATTATTGATTACTTCGATCTCGAGCGGCAAAGT
>NW_014559422.1:0-4305 GCF_001313825.1 Dinoponera quadriceps
AAATTTTTCTCTCCCGGGCTTGGTTTTCGAAATATTCGACTGGGTCGATAAAAATGGCACACCTTGTATATTAGGTCTAGTAAAAAGTAATCAAAAGTAATCAAAAAAAGTAATCCATTATTTTTCCAATAGAGGGCTTTATTTATCTGTATTTCGCGTTGTATAAGTCCGATCGGATTACGCCAGATGGCGTTAGAAAAATAAGATTTCGTACTAAAAAAACCTCTTAGACAGTTTTGTGATTGCTTGACTCAGTATTGTTTGAGCGAGCGTCAAAGATGGACACCAGCAAATAGAAAATACGCCATATTTTACAGTTTTTCTTCGATAAAGGCGAAAATGCAAGCCAGGCGGCTAAAAATGTGAGTAGTGTTTATGGTCCTGATACTGTAAGAGCCAATCACGCGCAATTTTGGTTTCGTCGATTCAGTTCCGGTAATTTTGCTGTCAAAAATGCACCACGCTCCGGGAGGCCAATTGTCAAAAATGTTGATAAAATAATGGAAATCGTCGAGTCCGACCGTCATGTAAGCACCGTTTCGATTGCCAAGGAGCTAAACATTGCACAAAAAACCGTTTGGAACCATTTAAATGAGGCTGGATTCAAAAAGAAGCTCGATGTGTGGGTGCCACANCCACACGAGTTAACGCAAAAAAACCTCATGGATCGAATTTCCATCTGCGAATCGCTGCTGAATCGCAACAAAATCGATCCATTTCTGAAGCGGATGGTTACTGGTGATGAAAAGTGGGTCGATTACGACAACGTCACGCAAAAACGATCGTGGTCGAATCGCGATGAGCCGGCGCAAACGGTGGCCAAGCCAGGGTTGACGGTCAGGAAGATTTTGCTGTGTATTTGTTGGGATTGGCAGGGAATTATCTGCTATGAGCTGCTCCTCTACGGCCAAACTCTTAATTCGGACCTGTACTGTCAACAATTGGACCGTCTGAAGGAAGCAATCGCCCAGAAGCGGCCAGCTTTGGCCAATAGGAGAGGAATTGTGTTCCATCAGGATAACGCCAGACCACACTCATGGATAGAGACTTGCCAGAAGCTCCGGGAGCTTGGTTGGGAGGTTCTTTTGCATCCACCTTATAGTCCGGACCTGGCACCAAGTGATTATATGGTTGAAAGTTTACAGAAAGTTTTTCATAAATAAAATATGTAAGCCATTTTTTGTAAGTTTCAGTTATTATTTAATAAACAATTTTTACAGTAAAATGTATCCTTAATCCCAATTTAGCTGGCACACCCTGTATACATATATGCTCCATATATCTCATATAAACATTGTAAAGCATTTGAAGACATTCGGATATGTAAACCGCTACGATATTTTGGACGGCCTCACAATTTAACGGAAAAAAAATTAAAATACACTTAAAAATACACTTAATTTCAACGATTTTTTGTTCAAATGAATTAAAAACAACTCATTTTTAAACAAACCATCACGGCAATAAAAAGTGAATCGTTTACAACAATGTGGAGCGAAAAAGGTCTTGGGGAATGTAAAATGAGCCACCGTTAACTACTTCAAAAGCAGGTGTGCATCTTATTCTTAATTGGCCCAACTGAAAGTAACAATCGATGAAAAGCGTCCGGTCAATCAGAAAGATGTTTTCTTTCACCAGGACAATACCAGACTTTAAATCTTTTTGTAGATTGGATAGAAATTTGTGCAGCTTGGCTGGAATGTCTTACTTCACTGACTATATTTATCTAAGCTTACATTTTTGGATTACCATTTATTTCAATCCCTACAGAAGTCTCTTAATGGAAATGTTGTGTCATAAGGAAAACGGAAAATGTGCAAACAACTCTTGGAATTTTTGAAAAGAATACTAGTCTATTTCAACACTCACACATGTAATAAGTAATATAAGAATTGGAACATGAGGCATTGCTCCCTAATCCCGCTCGTCCTGGAGTCCTGCGGGAAAATGGATCTTTCGCTGATTACCTGAAAGTGGCTAATCGCTAATACCGCAAGATGTCTCGTCACACATGATAGAGCGAACTACAATGCGTAGCTCAAATAGTAAATATGTATCAGAGAAGAACTTCAATTTCCTGGCCTGTAGCTTGTGTCCTGTCACTTGTAAAAATCGCCTGGACCAGGATTCATCTTCCGAAAGTACCAAGTTCTGCATGAAATCATGAAGTTGCTTTAAAAATGGCAAAAAGTTTTTTTAATAAACTCCTAGAATAATTTACAAACTGTCACTGATTGACAATAAGTAAATTTTATTTAAAAGGTCTTTTTATTTAAAAGTAAGAATATGCTGGTATTTTTTCCCCATTGAAAGATACCCTAAATTACAATTTTTAATTAATATTTATTTAACAAAAGTTTGTTTATAGTTGTTAGGTTTCATAGTCTTTTCTTTATAATTATTTAAATCTTCTTTGAAAATCCAGTGGTTTAAATCGCTTTAGGCTTTATTTGTCGAAATTTTCCTTTGAAAATTCTAACATTGAAATTTTTAAAAGATTCCAGTCAAAAGTATTACGAATACTATTGTAGGCACCGCGGCTCGTGAAAAATGAAATCATTAGAAAGGACTTTTGCATAGCAACAGCAAAGGAAGGAATAAGTTTCTATGGTAATCTATATGTTAACAGATTAAGCATTCATCCTATCCAGTTAGCGAATATGATGCGAAGATACTTTCTTATGATTTCGTTTGCCACGGACCATGATGTCTCCACTAGTATTTGTAATACTTTTAACAGGAATCTTTCAAAAATTTCAATGATTAAAATTTGAGGCTAAATCTCATAGTTGTTTACTATATGTCCATGTTGGTTTGAACATGGTCTTGTAAAGCAGTATCTTGTTGTCCATTGAGAGTTTTGATTTTCGGTTCAAAAGTCAGTACATTTTATTGAGTTTGAATCCTAATTGCTACCTTATGTTTTCTATATCAATCTACTATCTAAATGTACGACCAAGCATTCAGCTGTTTTAAACTGTGGTATTTGTTTGTTAATTATTTTCACTGGTGGGCATGTTTCTCTTTTAAACGTAAGTGTTACATATACTGATTTTTGTTCATTGACCTGTATTCTCCAAGTTATAAGCCAAGTTTGTATTTGGTTTATGTTTCTTTGGAGATTATCTGATGCTAGTTTTGGATTTATATGTAAAGCCATGATGGCTCTGTCATCGGCAAATGTTGCTGTAGCTATTTGTTCCATTATTGAAAGATCCGAAGTATATTGAAGGTATAAAATTGGGCCTAATACGCTTCCCTGCAGAACTCCAGATCCAATGGGCATTAGTACCGTGTACTCATCTTGATACTTAACTAAGAAATACCTATCGGTTAAATATGATTCTAAAAGTGGATAAAAGTTGTGTGGAAGATATTTTTTATTTCGAATAATAATCCTAGGTGCAACACCTTGTCAAATGACTGTGATACATATAAGAACATTGTTGAGCAGTATTTTTTTTTTTGACATCATAGTTGGATTTCCTTATAATTCTATAAACCTGTTCAATTGTCGAATGTTGCTCGCGAAAGCCAGATTGATGATATGGGATGAGCTTGTGTTTTTCCAGTTCTAGTTTAATCTTTTTTAATAGGAGCTTTTCGAAAACTTTTGATATTACAGGCAGCAGGCTAATTGGTTTATACAATGTTAGTTCTTCAAGATTTTTTTCCGGTTTTAGCAATAATATTATTTGTGCTACTTTCTATTGTATTAGAAAATAATTTAATCTTATCACAGCTTAGTAGGTAATAGTTAATAATATTATAATATATCTCAATGCTTTTTCCGGCAGTATTCTTAGTATTCTGCCTGTTATCAGGTCAGCCCACCTTCAGCAGGCTCGCTTAAGGGGTTAGGCCAGTCTAGAGCCCTCAAAAAAGGCCTAACTTTGACAATTTATTCTGGGAGTAAGGAAAAAGGAATTGAATTTTTCTCTTTCAGGCTTTATTAAACATGTATTTGAGTGTATAACAAAATTTTTATATTGACATTTTGATACAAAATGGCGGTTACTGGGTCAATCTTCGGAATCACCTTTTTCAAGAGGGCCTCTACGGGCGACGATGATTCTAGGAACTCGTGCTATCTGAAACAAAATAAAGAACGGGATTTAATTTACATAAGACTTGCTAGTAAAGTACGTATGTTTTTAGCTTTACATCAATTTTTCGCAAAATGGCGTACTTGTAAAAAAAAGGTTAAATTTTTGACCGAAAAAATGAGCAGTAAATTGTTTATAAAAAAAAAAGTTGCAATGATAACAAAAAAATCGTACGTAGTTTACTAGATAATGTTACTGT
>NW_014559423.1:0-517 GCF_001313825.1 Dinoponera quadriceps
GCAGAAAACTTGAGAGTGACTCAACAAGCGATTTCAAACCATCTCAAGACCATTGGTATGGTACAAAAGCAAGGAAATTGGGTTCCGCATGAATTCAAACTCAGAGACGTCGAACGCCGTCTTTTCACGTGCAAACAACTTCTCCAAAGACAAAATCGGAAGGGTTTTTTGCATCCAATAGTGACAGGGGATGAAAAGTGGATACACTACGACAACCCAAAGCGTAGGAAATCGTGGGGTTAGCCCGGCCATTCACCAACTTCAACGGCCAAACCGAATATTCATGGCAAGAAGCTAATGTTGTGCATCTGGTGGGATCAGCTCGGAGTAATCTATTACGAGCTACTCCAGCCTAACGAAACTATCACTGGAGAACGTTATCGACAGCAACTGATGCAATTAAGCCAAAAATTGAAGCTTAAACGCCCCCAATATGCGAAAAGACATGACAAAGTAATTTTTCAGCATGACAACGATCGGCCACATGTTGCAAAAGTCGTCAAGGATACTTTGGAAG
>NW_014559424.1:0-1147 GCF_001313825.1 Dinoponera quadriceps
AGCGTTCCGGAAGTACTTCAGCGAGGAAGGAGACTTGGTGTACTGTAATAATGTTTATGGCCTCATGAATGAATTGAGAAAAAATATATACAAATCCAAAGATTGGAGATTGTTCAAAGATTCCTCCAAACGAAGCCTCAAAGCAGTGTTGTTACATAATGCAAATATATATGCTCCAGTACCTATAGCCCATTCAGTAACACTTAAAGAAAAATATCAAAATATCAAAATAGTTTTGGAGAAGATTAAATATGCTGAACACAATTGGCAGATTTGTGGCGATCTGAAGATCCTCACAATTGTTCTGGGGCAGCAATCTGGTTTTACGAAGTTTCCATGCTTCCTATGCTTGTGGGACAGTCGAGATCGCAGTAATCATTACACTAAAAAAGATTGGCCAGCTCGCGATTCAATAAAAACTGGGTCTCACAACGTCATTTATCAACCCTTGGTTGAGCCATCAAAGATTTTACTTTCTCCTTTGCATATTAAACTCGGGTTGATGAAACAACTTCTAAAAACATTGGATAAAGAAGGACAATGTTTTGCTTATTTGGTCGAACAATTTCCAACTTTATCTAGTGCAAAAATAAAAGAAGATATCTTTGATGGGCACCAAATTCGTAAGTTGTTAAGAGATGAATCATTCGTTGATATTATGAATAAGAAAGAACGAGCTGTATGGCTAAGCTTTAAGAAAGTGGTTGAAAACTTTTTGGGAAACCACAAAAGAGAAAACTATAGGGAATTGCTGGCTGATCTGCTTAAAACTACGAGACACTGGGCTGCTTGATGAGATACAAAGTACACTTTCTTCACTCACATCTTGATGACTTCCCGCAAAATCTTGGGGATTACAGCGAGGAGCAAGGAGAACGTGTTCATCAAGATATAAAGGAAATGGAAAGACGTTATCAGGGTGTATGTAATGTTAATATGATGGCTGACTACTGTTGGACATTAAAAAGAGAGAGTACTGACAATGCTAAGAAACGTAAACGTAATCCCTTTCATAGATCATTCGAGGATAAAAGAGTTTGAAAAAGCAGATTGTCAAAAAGCTTTTCTTTTTTATCGTTGTAAAGTTGTGGAGATAAGTGAGTTATGTTGGCTGATTGAAATATACATAAGATTTTTCCGTTTTCTC
>NW_014559424.1:1182-2599 GCF_001313825.1 Dinoponera quadriceps
AATATGATGGCTGACTACTGTTGGACATTAAAAAGAGAGAGTACTGACAATGCTAAGAAACGTAAACGTAATCCCTTTCATAGATCATTCGAGGATAAAAGAGTTTGAAAAAGCAGATTGTCAAAAAGCTTTTCTTTTTTATCGTTGTAAAGTTGTGGAGATAAGTGAGTTATGTTGGCTGATTGAAATATACATGAGATTTTTCCGTTTTCTCTTATAAGGTCTTCCCAATAAGTTTAATGTTATAGAGTTTTGGAGTTGTAAGATTAAGGAGTTACATGATTAAGGGATTATGGGGGTGAGGAATTCAGCGACACTAAAAACATACAGTACACATATTTTTTTCTCAGACCAAAGCAAAAATTTTTTGACGCTTACACATAGTAGCCTATATTAGAAGATTTTTGAGGTTATAACTAAACACACACCCGATGGAGCTATTTAGATTTCGGATTCGAATTCAGCGATCCCAAAAACATATAGTAAGTATTGTGAGATCCCCAGGTTAGAAACTTTTTTGTTTTGGGGGGGGCTGTGCAATGTTATATAATGGTTACGGTAGATTTTAAGGTGTTTTTTGAGGTTAGAGGAAAATCCCGACGTCTACGGATTAAACGGACTGCGGATTCGGTTTCAGCGGCAAAAAATACATAGGAATATCATTATGGCATTCATGGCGCAAAAAAAAATTTTTATGTGGATCTGTGTTATATATGAATCTAGATTTTTGCTGTAAAAAATTTTCTAATGAATATTTATTAGTCTACCGGGACTAGTTTTAACGGAGAAACTAAAGATATCGTATCACAATGATCGGTACATAATTATTGAGAGTGTGAATAAGTTCTCTCCGTTTTTTGTGAAAATCAATCCTTTAATTAAAAGAAATATTAAAAATACAAGTTAATTAAAGTTTTGCCCATCGCTGAAGACTACTTTTTCCCATCTTTCTGGCAGCATTAGAATTCCACGTCGAAAAAACGACACTTCTTTTGCTGCTATCTACGAATCGATCCATTTTTTCGTTTCTTCATGCGAAGTGAAGTGCTGCTCAGCTAGGTCGTTAGTCATCGATCGAAATAAATAATAATCAAAAGGCGCAATGTCTGGAGAGTACGGCGGGTGGAGTAAAACTTCCCATTTCAGGGTTTCCAGGTATGTTTCGACCGGTGACGCGACATGCGGCCAAGCGTTATTATGCAGCAAAATCACCTTATCGTGTCTTTGCTCATATTGCGGCCGTTTTTCTTTCAATGCTCGGCTTAAACGTATCAATTGTCGTCGATAGGAATATCCTGTGATGGTTTGGTTAGATTGGAACAGCTCGTAATACACTACCCCCAGCTGATCCCACCAAATGCACAGCATGAGCTTGAAACCGTGAATATTCCGCTTTGGCGTTGATGCTACTGCTTCG
>NW_014559425.1:0-256 GCF_001313825.1 Dinoponera quadriceps
TGCGAGGCTGCCGCATGGAAATAACGTAATAAAGCAGAATATTTCAATCTCACTCGCCAGTTTGCATCCGTTCACGATTTAACGTATGAAACGCAAGGTTCATTCGACATTTACGTTATTTCGTCTATTGCACGCAAACTCGCAAGTTTCGTCAGCGGATGCATTTCTTATACTTTTTCTCCTGGAACTAGCGTATTTAGTCGAAAAAGTCAAGCCGAAACGTGAATTTGCATTAGTTCACGTTTTCTGTTGTAGA
>NW_014559426.1:0-474 GCF_001313825.1 Dinoponera quadriceps
TGCGGACGCCGCACCATACGCTCGCTCTTGCGATTACATCCAATCGCGGTATGTTGCATTTCGACTGCGGGCACCGCTTCACGCTCGCTCCTGTGTCTAAGTCCAATCGCGGCGTGTTGCTTTTCCACTGCGGACGCCACACCACACGCTCGCTCCTGCGAATAAGTCCAATCGCGTCGTGTTGTTTTCCGCCGAGGCACGACGTTATCTCCGGCGCCTTGCTCGCACCTGAGACTAAGTCCAATAGCGGCGTGTTGTTTCCGCCGAGGCACGACGTTACCTCCTATATTTTTTTTCTCCGTGCTCTGTGGATCACTGTTATTTCCGAAATTTTGCAGTCAAAGTTTGTGTACAACATTTTTAGCATTATTCTACGGTACGCATATTTCTTGACTATGTTTTGTTGACATGTATATTTATAGTATAGAGTAATATCTATCTCAATGGTATATAGAATTATTTATATTCAGTAAA
>NW_014559427.1:0-274 GCF_001313825.1 Dinoponera quadriceps
CTGCTCAGTACGACCAGATACAAATACAAGTCTCAGCAAACCGTTTGATTCTCCGTTGTTGATTTTATTTTTAGGATTCGATTTCAACAGTACGTGACAATTTGCACCACCAAATCCGAAAGAATTAACACCAACGTAACCACCTTCCCAAGAAGTAGGTTCTGTGACGATCTTCAATCTACCTTCAATTATTGGAGTATGTTCTTTTCGCGGTGTTTTGAAGTATATAGTTGGTGGGATTATACCTGTTTCCATCGCTATTAACACCTTCAAA
>NW_014559428.1:0-200 GCF_001313825.1 Dinoponera quadriceps
TTGTTAACGTTGTTTCGTTTCATTTCCCGCGCGAGCGTAACATTTTGGGGGCTCGTCCGGGATTAAAAAAAAAAAAGGAATCTGTAAATAACAAAGCCGTTGGAAAACGATCGTCCGAGATCTGCGAGACGGAAAATTTGAGATATTTGAACGCGTGTGAAAAGTGAAGGGTGAAAATTAAGTGAAATGGCAACGGTACA
>NW_014559429.1:0-487 GCF_001313825.1 Dinoponera quadriceps
CCGCCGGCTGCACGTTGGCTATTCTCGCCCGGCCAACTCCACCGCTCCTGTAAGGAAGCGCGATACCGCGTGCCCTCCGCTCCGGGAGTCGACCGACGCGAGCACTCCGCGTGCGGCAAACACCGCCACTCGCGTACCGCGACCCGCGTACCGTGACCCACGTACCGTGACGCCGAGTTGAGCAGGTGCATTCCGTCGTTGCACTCCGATGCGAAACCGTCAAGTTTAAACGCCGCGAACATCAACACACCGCGCCGGAACGTCAATACCGTGCCCGCTCACCGCTAACACCGCGAGCTCCACGGGCCGAGCGTCACAACTGTTCCCGATACGTTCCGGGAAATCAAAACAACTAATCCGACGTCACAACGTAAACACGGGATCCCGTCGACAGTATTGTCAACCGAATCGTACTCGTGTGAAACACCGAGAATAGAAGCACGGTCCGTCAGCAAGAAAATATTGTAACTAACAATATGGGATAGTT
>NW_014559430.1:0-473 GCF_001313825.1 Dinoponera quadriceps
CGAACCGAACATTCATGGCTCCAAGGTAATGCTCTGTATTTGGTGGGATCAGCTCGGCGTAGTGTATTACGAGCTATTAAAACCAACTGAAACAATCACAGGCGATCGGTATCGAACTCAATTGATGCGTTTGAGCCGAGCATTGAAAGACAAGCGGCCGCATTACGCCGAGAGACACGAGAAAGTGATTTTGCAGCATGACAATGCTCGACCCCATGTTGCAAAAGTGGTCAAGACATACTTGGAAACGTTGAAATGGGAAGTCCTACCCCACCCGCCGTACTCTCCAGACGTTGCACCTTCGGATTATCACTTGTTCCGATCAATGTCACACGGCCTGGCTGACCAACACTTCCAGTCTTATGAAGAAGTCAGAAAATGGATAGATTCGTGGATTACCTCAAAAGATGACCAGTTTTTTCGACGCGGGATTCGTGCATTGCCCAAAAGATGGGAGAAAGTAGTGGCCAGTG
>NW_014559431.1:0-1519 GCF_001313825.1 Dinoponera quadriceps
TCCCCAGACCTGGCCCCCTGTGACTTTCTCTTGTTCTCGAAACTGAAGATGCACATGAAAGGACGACGCTACGCTACGATTGAAGAGATAAAGACGATATCGAAGGAGGAGCTGAACAAGATCACAAAAAGTGATTTTTTGAAGTGCTTCGAGGATTGTAAAAACGTTGGCACAAGTGTATAATATCTGATGGGGATTACTTTGAAGAAGACAAAATAGANAGAAGACAAAATAGATAGTCATGAATATATAAATAATTTTTGAAAAAACACAAAATTCGCGATACTTTTTGAACAGACCTCGTATTTGGAAACTGGGAACAGGAGTTTTTAGATCATACGAAAAATTTACGCAAGTTAGGTATAAGCAGAAATGCTTCAGCTAAACACACAATACACACACTTATGTACATATGTTTTATTAATTTTCATATGCAAATCAAAGTAATTTAAAAAGTCTGAGAACTTGAGAATTTCTCAAATTACCCGAATATTTACATAGCACTAATAACTATTAGGTGTAAAACTTAATTCTCGGCTCTTCTTCAATAAATCCAACAGCAGTCCTTAACTGTAAAAATTGTTCTAGATTTGATAAATACAATTGATTATTTGAAAGGACGGCAATGTTCCAAATAATACAAATAACACAAACAAAACAAAATAAAAAATCGTTTCGGAGGCAAATTCTAAACGTGGAGCGCAGAAAAGCAAGGCGCAGTTAAAAGAGAACTGCCTATGTTTCAGATAACAAATTCTAATATTTTTGCAATATTTATGATAGAATTATCAAATGAATATTAAAAAAATATTTGCCACTGCAATTTCTGTATAAACCTGTTTCATGCGTTTAATTTCCATTTGAATTTTAACGTACTATATTTTCTTTANCGTTTAATTTCCATTTGAATTCTAATGTACTATATTTTCTTTATATATGTAATGCAAAAGTAAATGTATAAATTTGAACTATTAAACATTATTCTGAAATTTAAGCTTTCGCGGTGTAGACAAATATTCGATGTGGATTTCGAGTTTGCACCGCTTGGTTTCGAGAATTTGTATGCGACGTTTCGTGAAACAGTTTCAGGTCCATCTTTACCTTGAAGAAGTGAACTGAAACATTACGTAACGTTTAATTGTTACCGTTTGATCTGATACAAGGAGCTCATAATAAGTACTCCATGTTCATCTCACCGTATGCGGAAGAATAGCTTCTTGTTATATTAAGTTTTTATGTTGAAGTCGTCAGTTGTTTATCATTCACACACGATTTTTTTACTTAGAATTATCATATAAAAATATCATAGTAAATCGATTTTTTGTTGTTTGTCACGATTTATTACAAGAAACTTTTTTTTCATTGTCTCGTCAATAGTGCAAGATAAATGCCAAAAAGTTGTATATAATTCTTGTCAGTAAACTAATGAGGTTTTCTCTGCTTCCCTTTTTTTCGAATTTTTCTCATTATATGCCATGGAAACGGCGATTTAAAACACAACAAATTATTCTGTAAAATC
>NW_014559432.1:0-648 GCF_001313825.1 Dinoponera quadriceps
AAAATTTTTTATTTTGTTCCAGATTAATTTTTGCTACACTTCTACTGCGCGCCGCGGAGCCCCTCCAAAAAAAACCGTTCCGCAGAAACGGTTGTTGGGCAGCCATTTTGTAATATTTTTTAATAAATAAAATTTTTTTTAAAACTTTAAAACATGCTTAACAACATCCTTAAAAAGAATTACCCTTTTACTTTTCTTTCCACTTAAAAAAAAATCGCAAAAAAACGTTAAATTTTCGCTCTCTACTNGTAACCCCTTAATACCCCGCCGTATCATAGTAAACACCCTACGTGGAAAGGACAGCCTCGAAGCCCTCGCGTTAGCTCACAGAGACTTTCTCAACCCTAATGACGACAAGTTAGCAGCACAACTTAGGGCCTTTTCCGAGTTTCTATCTTCCGACGGGAATATCTCGTCACCACCTGACCGTCCTCCTCTCACCCCTTCCTATTCGCCCGACGCCGACTATCAACCACCAAGCTTCTCTAGTGAGATACCACCCTCTCCATATTATTCTCCTCCACTGTCCCATTAGGCTCTACCTACGGCTTCCCCACCGTGTTATTTCAACTTATTGGTAATACAAATAAGTTTCCGCTTTTTTTTTTTATAAAAATTATCAATTTATTGTAAAAAAAATATACGTTA
>NW_014559433.1:0-418 GCF_001313825.1 Dinoponera quadriceps
TCGAAGGGAACAGAAGCCTGCTATGTCCACGTCGTTGTTCCTGAGTTCAGCAAAATGTAGGTTTTGTGGCGAAAGGACGTGGTTTATTATTTGGTTATGAGGTTTCAATGTATAAGAGGTTAAAGGGCTCACCTATTTCGAACATATTAATATACAGTACTTAAATGCGTAAATGTCATTTTTTATTGGGTTACGGGGTTTCAGAATCATAAAGTTATGGGGTTTTTGAGGTTATGAGGTTTTAGGATTACGTGGTTTTGAAGTTGAGTGGTAGTGAGATTGAAGGACAAATCTGTTTTAAACTTATTGATTTACCCTGCTTCAATGCGTGTAAGTCTTTTTTTTACTTGGTTTAGGGATTTTAAGATTATAAGGTTATGAGATTTCTGAGGTTATGAGGCTTGAGGTTATAGAGTTT
>NW_014559434.1:0-845 GCF_001313825.1 Dinoponera quadriceps
ACAAGTTTTTCTTGACAAGTTTTTCAAATCTAAATTTGTGGACGCTGTTAGTAAAAGTTTTTTTTTTTGAGATTTTTTATATGTATCGCCGAGCTCTGAAGCTAACTGGAATAAAAATTCCTGCCTCGAAATATTTTCACCCGTCGTTTCTTTATACAAAACCCAGGCATTTATTCCAGCTAGGTCCAAAATGTTGAAAAATACCTGAAGTGGCCACCTACAACTTTTCGACTTTACACTGTATTTCCTTGCCATCAGATCTGCCACATCTACACCAAATTTTGTACTATTATAAAATCTAATAGTTTCCGGTTACGTTTNGAACGTAACAACAGATAATTTATTCACGAGTCTATCATTAGCCAAGAATTTATTTGCAAAAAAACTACCATTGTTGGAACAATTCTTGGAAACAAAAGAGAGTTGCCAAAGTTAGCCAAAGAAAGGAAAGATAAAATCGCTAGATTTTCAAGCAAATTGTACAAATCAAATTACATTACTCTTACAGTATATAAAAGTAAGCAAAAAAAAAGTGCTTGTCCTAAGTTCCAAACATAAATCAATAGAAATAGAAAAAAGCAACAAACGTAACCGGAAACTATTAGATTTTATAATAGTACAAAATTTGGTGTAGATGTGGCAGATCAGATGGCAAGGAAATACAGTGTAAAGTCGAAAAGTTATAGGTAGCCACTTCAGGTATTTTTGGACCTAGCTACATTTTGGACCTAGCTGGAATAAATGCCTGGGTTTTGTATAAAGAAACGACGGGTGAAAATATTTCGAGGCAGGAATTTTTATTCCAGTTAGCTTCAGAGCTCGGCGATACATATAAAAAATCTCAA
>NW_014559434.1:1082-2963 GCF_001313825.1 Dinoponera quadriceps
CATATAAAAAATCTCAAGAAAAAATACTTTTACTAACAGCGTCCACAAATTCAGATTTGAAAAACTTGTCAAGAAAAACTTGTCAAATAAAATTTTGTAAGCATTATAAAATAACAAAAATCTGTTCGAAGTGCAAAAAATATGTTTGCGGCAAATGTACATTTCAGACTAAAATAATTTGTAAACATTGTAAGGAAGCCGAATAAATTATATACATGTAGTACTATAGTATATAAGTATGTATGTATGCATAACATTGCATATAAAAGTTTAATTTTATTTGTTTTTTTTATAAATAATTTTAGATATACAAAATATTTAGTTTGGTTTCTCATGTGGGAAACATGAAATTTTTGTTTTTTAGGTTTATAATTGAACTTATATAAAAATAAATTTGGACGAAATTTCATAAAAATTCTTCAATTTAAATATATTTAGCAATAAATCAACCATTATCTGCATTGAATACTAAAATCGATAACTTTTTTAATTACCGGTCACTTTGACCGAGCGCGGTAGGAATAGGTATACAAGAAAGGTAGGTAGGTTTAGTGTTAAGAATGTGAAATGTTGAAATTAAACTTGAGATTAAAACTGAAATCGTTGAACCAACAGTATTCAATTAAATAATGAGAAGTAAATGTTGGCCTGTTTAATCGGAACAACCGTAGAGCGTGAATATCCGAGATATCGTTATAAAAATGTCGACACCAGGATTGCAAGGTATTTTTCACGCCCTTCATGTACGTACGTACCGTTGGTGGAAAGTTCGGGGAGGAACGGACCATGAAAAACGGTTAACGGATGAGACTAACATGACTGGATTCGTGGCTACCAAAGGGTTGAAGAAATCGTTGAGATATGTAAAAGAGGAGATCGATTTAGCTGCCGCATGAGATACAAGCTAAACCGGTAACTTGCTTTCATGCAAAGGGGATTCGCGCAACGGACAAGAAGGAGCAAAAAAGAAAGGAAAAAAAGGAAAAAAATACACAATTGTATGTAACTGAAGATGCATGATGCTAAAGGAAATAAAATTTACATATTCTTATATTATCCGGTAAAGAGAAAGAGAGAGAGAGAGAGAGAGAGAGAGAAATAAGTGTAAATAAACGGAAGAGAGAAATAATTCTTTCGAATTTTCTACATTCCAAGATTTGGAATTTTCGGTCGAATTGTCGTATCGTGTGATTCAAGATACGACCTATAAACAAACTCGTTCCGTACTAGCTTTGCATGAAGATATTTTCTATTTGACGAATCGAATGTTCTCGAATTTCGTCTCGCCGAGCAAAAGTAGGAGAGAATTGCCGAAATCGTACTATTTAAAGATGTGTCAACTATAATAAAAAATAATGAAAAAAATTTTGAAAAAATTACAAGTTAATCTACGTTACATTTAAAAATGACCAAAAGTTTGATAATAATTTAGAGTGTGGATTAAAAGTTATTCCACTTTAAAGAAAATTGTAAAATGAAATGAATTTAATTGAGAATTCGATGAAATTTGCACCGCGTGTATACATTGAGATATTATCTAACTCGTTGCTCTTGCAATTAGAAAAATATTGACTATTCGAGAGCTGAGATGTTTATAACTAAAAGTGAAGAAACACAACGTTTACACGTGTTCCTTAAAAAATTAGTGTGCTATTTTTTATTTATATTATTAATATCTTTTAAACTATATATATAAAAATAAGATTTTAATGAAAAACTGCCACGATATCAAAAACTAACATGTAGATGTTATACACAAATTTCAGTATTATCGGTCATTTTGTTTCGAAAATACAGTGATGAAGAGTTCATAATTTATAGTAATCCATTTACAAATGTTCGAATATTAAAAGAAACTATGAATTCCAACAATAAATATCA
>NW_014559435.1:0-902 GCF_001313825.1 Dinoponera quadriceps
GTTAGGTTAGGTTAGGTTAGGTTAGGTTAGGTTAGGTTAGGTTAGGTTGACTCCCTGATCCCCGACCCTGAGCTCGACCTGGGGGAGGAGGAAGAGCTGAATTTTTTTAGGTTAGGTTAGGTTAGGTTAGGTTAGGTTAGGTTAGGTTAGGTTAGGTTAGGTTAGGTTAGGTTAGGTTAGGTTAGGTTAGGTTAGGTTAGGTTAGGTTAGGTTAGGTTAGGTTAGGTTAGGTTAGGTTAGGTTAGGTTAGGTTAGGTTAGGTTAGGTTAGGTTAGGTTAGGTTAGGTTAGGTTAGGTTAGGTTAGGTTAGGTTAGGTTAGGTTAGGTTAGGTTAGGTTAGGTTAGGTTAGGTNGGCCCTCCATTACAATGGAAGGTCTTGAAGAAGGAAAGGCCTCCTTCGAAGAACTGGCGGCAGCGATTCGCCTGCAGGAGGAGGATGTGAAGAAAATGCGGGAAGCCTACCACCGCAGAGAGGCCGAGAGAGATATAAGGTTAAAGGCCTTAGAAGCGGAAAATTCTTCCCTGAACGAGGAAGTGTCCACGTTGAAGGGGGAGAGGAAGACGAACAGCGATTTGGAGATGAGAATCGCTGAGTTGGAGGGTGAAGTGGAGAGTCTGACCAGGCAGCTTGCCGAAGAGAGGGCTCTCCTACATGAGATACGTGATGGGGACTGTTCTGCGCCATTAGAGCAGCCGTCCTCAATGGAGGTAGAAAACCTTTCGGAGACCGGTGATGGAATTCTCTTTTCCGTCACTGCCCCGGAAGGGAGGAAGAGGCCCGCCTCGCCGATTGAAGCGGCGGACGGGCCTCTGACAGAGAAGAAGAGGGCTCTACCCTCTTTGCCGTCCGGCGGCCCCGAGTGTGAGGCGCCTCCTGTGGGTTGGAAGGCCGTACAAAAGA
>NW_014559436.1:0-1282 GCF_001313825.1 Dinoponera quadriceps
ACATTTATTGGAATATGTAGAATTAAAATTTTTGGACCATGAGTTATGGGGAAACATGTAAGAATAACAAGTTTCACATCTAGAACTATCAGAGTCGAAAGACGGGACCTCTAACGCAGTTAGATTTCACCAAGCACCGTTGGTTGCAATATTAATTTTCAATGGTGTGTATTGGAGAAACATGTCAGAATAGCAAGTTCTCATAACATAGAAAGTAGAATAATATTTAGTAGAATATGTAGAATTAATATTTTATATCATGAGTGATGGGGAAACAGGTTAAAATAAAAAGTTTCACATCTAGATTTATCAGAGTCGAACGACAGGACCTCTAACGCAATTAGATTTCAGTAAGCACCGTTGATTGCGATAGTAATTTTCAATATTGATTATTGGAGAAACATGTTAGAATAGCAAGTTTTCGTAATACAGTAAGTAGAATAACATTTATTGGATTNACAATATTTAATATTATTATATTTTGACCATGAGTGATGGGGAAACATGTTAGAATAGAAAGTTTCACATCTAGATCTATCAGAGTCGAAAGACAGGACCTCTAACGCGGTTAGATTTCACCAATCACCGTTGATTGCGATAGTAATTTTCAATATTGGTTATTGGAGAAACATGTTAGAATAGCAAGTTTTCGTAATACAGTAAGTAGAATAACATTTATTGGATTATGTAGAATTAAAATTTTTTGACCATGGTTATGGGGAAACATGTTAGAAAAGCTAGTTTCACATCTAGAACTATCAGAGTCGAAAGACGGGACCTTTAACGCAGTTAGAATTCACCAATCACCGTTGGTGGCGATAGTAATGTTCAATCGTGAGTATTGGAGAAACGTGTCAGGATAACAAGTTCTCATATTATAGTAAGTAGTATAACATTTATTGGATTATGTAGAATTAAAATTTTTTGACCATGAGTTATGGGGAAACATGTTAGAATAACCAGTTTCACATCTAGAATCTTAGAGTCGAAGGACGGGACCTCTAACGCAGTTAGAATTCACCAAGCACCGTTGGTTGCGATAGTAATTTTCAATCTTGAGTATTGGAGAAACGTGTCAGAATAGCAAGTTCTCATAATATTGTTACGCTCGCGCGGGGAAATAAAACGAAACAACGTTAACAAGAAAACGACTTCAACTCTATTTACTATTTACAAGGGAACACACGTAACTCGCACTTAAGCTTTCTCTTTCGTTAACGACCGTCGCGCACCTCACGACGACTCAACGGCCACAAAGAGAATCCTTTTAACCCGTTGTTTA
>NW_014559437.1:0-2623 GCF_001313825.1 Dinoponera quadriceps
AGGTTCCCCTCTCGCTCCTTCCTACTCACCTGACCCCCACTTTCAACCCTCCAACACCACCCCATCGTAATACTCCTTCACCCTACCCCTGCATTTCGCCTCCCCCGTCTCCTCCTTATTATTTTAATCCACCCTCGCGATCCCCTACCCCAGACCCACGGACCCCAGACCCATCTCCGTCCCCGTACGATTCTCCTACTTCCTCTTCGGAACCCCCCACTCCCAATTCATTGCCCTCCCCTTAAAACACTACCTGTAAACCAGCTACCACACACACACACACACACACACAAGTATAAACACTCACACACCGTATTGTTGTAATTGCTTCGTACATCTTTCTATTTTGTAAATTTACCACTCTCGCAATATTGTAATATTACACGCAAGCATAAAATAAATATCGATATTGTTATTCTAAAATTCCCATTTTATTTAATACCATCGCGCGTTTACTACTCTTTCCCCAGTTACTCTACTCGCGGTCCCATCCCAGGTAAAGGGCTTCGGTGCTCTGACCTAAATTAGGACCACCCTGCGTACGCTCGCGTCAGTGTAAAGTGACCCTTCCGGTCTCTGACTTGCACCGCCGGCTTTCGGTTACGTTTGGGGCACGCGCCTACGCGCGCGGTCGTTACGTTCACTTCTAGGACGTAACACAACCAAGAGAATCGAATTGTTGGTGGACGTCCTACCATATCGAATAGATATTCTTGGGTCGCGAGGATTGTGTACGACGGTCGTTTTCACTATGACGCTGGTCTGCTTAACATTGATTATATAATTACCGCAGCCCATTGTTTACGAAGGTACATCTTTATTCATAAGGTTATACGTAAAATTACGTAAAATTATAACACTAGATAAGTGAAAAAATAGTTGTAAAGCAATACTGCAATCAAAATTTGGAGTATCCGAACATTGAAGCGATATATTGCGCTCATAATATTTTCCCTTTTGCACGTTTCAAATCTATGNTTGCACCGCCGGCTTTCGGTTACGTTTGGGACATGCGCCTACGCTCGCGGACGTTGTGTTCACTTCTAGGACGTAACACACAAATTACTTTTTACTTAATCTCACTTTAATCTTCATCTTTTATTTGCATTATTCAAATAATAATGATTTATAAAAGTTTGTTTAATATTAACCCATATATCTCATTGTTTAACTTTAGCTAATTGTTTCATCTTTTATATATTGTATCTTTTACAATAATTTTTCTCATCAATTTATGACTGTTATTAATCCATGTGAGAACCAAATTATGTTATTAGTATAATTAATAAGCAGTTTTATTCAAAATGTCCTAAATTTAACAAAGTTGTTAACATTTATTCATTCATTTCCTTTCGATTACTTAAATCTGAATTCCCCTTTCAATACTCTCATATGGTCCTATACCTGGTAAAGAGATTAAGTTCTTTGACCTAAATAAAAAACCACCTAACGTAAGTTCTGCGATCTGAGTAAATGGGCGTCTCCGGACTTTGACCTAATCTGCAGACCTACCAGTGCGTTTAGACTTCGCGTGTGGGCTAGTATGCGATGTTTGTTGCGTCCTTTTCCAGGACGTAACACTAGGCCACACAAATTTTGGTTGATCGAGAGATATTTATCTCTTGATTTATTCAACATCAGAGTTAGAACTCTATTCAATTTTGTCGTAGATAAAGAACGGTTATCCTTGCGTGGGAATTTCTTCATCAACTTTTTCTTCTCCTCTTTTTCTAGACCCTTTCTGATGATGTTCACCCAACAATCTACTAGCTGGAAATGCAGCTCGAAACTTTCTTTGTTTCGAAGAGATTCATTATTCACCAGAAGGCGCAAAGTTTTTTCACTTAATTGCAGTGGGCTTTTTCCCTTTCCATCATCTCTTGCAGGTCGCTTACAGCCTCATTAGAAAAAGGGCTCAAATTTTCATTAATCTTTGTTAAATCCTTGTCCAGGACATCAACGTCCTGTAACGGCGAACTTATCAGAATCAAAAGATCTAGGTTATGGTTTGTCAGCAAACGTCTGACACTATAATTTCACAACCTTGTCAATATCGTACGGTAGAAACTCATTTCCAAAAGAGAATAAACGTTTCTTATTGTCTTAAGCCCTAACTTTTCCATAGTAACAAGATTTAGGTTATGGTCTGCCAGCAAGCTTCTGACGCAATAATTCCCTCGTTATTTCATAACCTCTAACTTAATCGATATCGTACAATATAAACTCTTTCAAAATGGAATAAACATTTCTTATCGCCTTGGGCTATAATCTTGCTAGTAGCAAGTCTAAGAAAAAGTCTAAAAAAAGAAATAATCCTTCTGAGTCTTTACCTTCAAATACCTGAGGAGAATCGGTCTTTTCGTAATTAGTTTTAATTTCAAATATTAGTTTCTTATATTTTTAAAACTTCGATTGAAGTCTTTCCAAATTTTTTCTACGTTTGTGCTTTCCCATTTTACTAAGGAACAAAGGTAATAGGTTATGCGCACAACAAGGCGAAATTGTGGCATACATTACGCGCACAGAAAGCGTTATGAGGCGTACAACAGGCTCCCGAAACAAAGAAGAATTACGGCAGAACTGGAGAATTTAAATCAGTGCCCAGAAATCAAATCATATCACC
>NW_014559438.1:0-660 GCF_001313825.1 Dinoponera quadriceps
CGGAAATTCAAAATTCGCGATACTTTTTGAACAGACCTCGTAGTCGTTATAGGTTATCGTTCGCGCTATGACGCTACTTTGGCCTTTTTCGTGTCATTTTTCCCGTCTACTCTCAGCGCGTACATCTTCGCTCTAAGTCCGACGAATTCTGTCATCATAGCTCCGTTATTTTCATCTTTCATCAGGCCTGGAACCTTCTTATTTACAAGCGGTATATCGTACGCGTTGTCAGCGAGATAATCACTCNAGCGAGATAATCACTCGTATCGAATTTATGAATATCGCGTTTCTTGTGCTCATAAATGTCTTCGCATTCTATGTGGTAAATTAGACTGTCCGTGTCGGTGTGCATAATTTTACATTTTTCGCTATATGAAGGAGACATGGACTCGTGGTGAAATTCATACAAGCAAACATTTGATATGTCGAGGATGCACATACCCACATAAATCGGCTTTTTGAATTTCACTGCGAGTTTTCGTAATTCGACGGCAATTAAGTTTTCGGTGAAAATGCTTCGGCTATGAAAATTTGGTTTTGCGATTATTACCTCAGCATCACACTGTCCCATTTTGACAACAGTTTCACATCTACATGATTGCATACATTTTCCATCGTTTTTCCAAATACAGCATTGTTCATCAATTTATACAAATTTTT
>NW_014559438.1:751-1033 GCF_001313825.1 Dinoponera quadriceps
TTCGTCGCTTGTGTTCTAAACTGTGTATTTAGTTCGATGTAATCGCGGAGCCACGGAGATTGAGCGAATTGGAGTATACGGTGTATCTTTGTAATGCGATGACCGTGACGCGTGCATTGCTGCAGGTTGCGATAATGAATAACATAACGCTGCTTATCGTATAAGGTCGCCAATAACTTATCTTATCTTTTACATGGCGGTTTGGAGCCCGTTGGACAAAATAGCAGGTCAGCGTGAGCGTCGTGTAAATGTTGCGGATATTCCAGATCGACCTCGAGAATA
>NW_014559439.1:0-1701 GCF_001313825.1 Dinoponera quadriceps
ACCTGAATAGTAGCTGGTTTGAAACGACGAAATTAAAGCACGGCCCGTCCATAAGATTATCTTGTAGCAAACAACTTGAGATAATTTAATAAACAGCTTATTATTTCCACGCGCATTCGATCACTCACTCACTCACTCACTCACTCACACACTCGCACTACAAAGACCCCTGGACATCCGGCGAGCTACGCCAAGGCTACCGACACCGAAACACGGTCGACCAGCGAAACCAGCAACGACTACCCCGTCGGCCGGAACGGGACGAACGTCCACCGATCGACGGAGGCCGGGTCACAAAACAATACTACCAAATGTGTAATATTCCACTATGCAAATTTTGTTTTACACCGTACCATACATTGAATTACAATTTGTTATGTTTCATAGAATACAATACTGTGCAAGTTGCGTAAAAGAATTATAGTTTTTGTTTTTGTTTTTCTTGAGTTTTTATGTTTTATAAAGTTTTGTTTTACATCGTATAATACATAAAGTTACAGTTTATATATTACATACAGTATGATATTGTTTAACTTACATAAAAGAATAATTATAATTTGTTTTTACTAGGTAATAAAATTTTATAGTTCAGTTATTTTATTTACATTGATTGCCATTGGGATAAAAAGAACCCACTAAAAATTACCACTGGAACTTTTGTGTCCCAGTGCCCTAAGGGCTTCATGGACTAAATTGAATATTATAAATCAGTAAACAAGGTTCTAGAAGCATCCGTGAATAAATTCAGTTACTAAATAGGTCTGTATCTCTAACAGGCAAAAGTGGTCCCCAAAAGGTTAAAATGAATTAATTTTGTAAATTTATATCTCATACATTTTCTGCATTGAATCTAGCGTAAGTGGCCTTATGGAATAAACTCAAATTGATATAAATTGCAATAATGCTTTTAATTATTTCTGTCTTATAATTATCAAATATATCTTGTTGTAATATGTGTTCATTGCGTCATTGCGTCATTGCGCTGGCATTAAACACTGAATGATGAACATCGTTAAACATTTTCATAGTCATAAATGTCTTAATAATGCTTCTAGTGCAAATATATTATATAAATATATTATAGTTTGATCGAATAACAGCTTCATAACACTGTATTGGGTTGGCAAATAAGTTCGTTCGGTTTTTTAATCGGAGTAGGTTTACTTGTTCTGCTATCTCTTTTCCACAGCGCTATCGCACAACGCGCTTGCGCAGCTGAAAAGCGACGTTCCACCTAACCTATTTGTAAACATACGCCGGTTAATACCAGAGTATTGTGCGTACTGCACGGTTGCAAATATGGAAGAAAAGAACGTCCATTTTCGCCATATTTTACTTTTTTATTTCAAAAAAGGCAAACGAGCTGCGGAAGCTCATAAGAAGATTTGTAATGTGTATGGGGACGATGCTTTAACAGAACGTGTGTGTCAAAAATGGTTTGCCAAATTCCGTTCTGGAGATTTTGATGTTATTGACGCGTCCCGTTCTGGTCATCCAGCAGAGATTGATTCAGCTGTAATAAAGAATACCGTAGACAAAAATTCATCGCAAACAGTACGAGAGATTGCTACAACATTTAATATATCCCACAAGTGTAGAAAAACATTTGCGTCAGTTGGGATACGTTTCTCGCCTCAATGTTTGGGTGCCGCACGAATTGACCGAGGCCAACTTAACCGCTCGCATTTCCATCTGCAACGC
>NW_014559439.1:1805-2006 GCF_001313825.1 Dinoponera quadriceps
TGGATCGTCTACTATAACGTAGTACGTGAAAGATCATGGGGAAGCAGCAGTGAACCACCACAAACAACCTCGAAGGCAGGATTGCACCCAAAGAAAATTATGCTCTTAGTGTGGTGGGATTATTAAGGTATCATTTATTATGAGCTCTTACTATCAGTCAGGACGATCGATTCAACTGTATATTGCTCCCAATTAACGAAA
>NW_014559440.1:0-620 GCF_001313825.1 Dinoponera quadriceps
TATGCTCGTTACTTTTGATCTTTCGAGGTTGACATCTTCGTAAAGAGGTGTTTAGAGGGTTTATACGTGATGAAGGGAGTCTTGCTAATTTTTCAAAAATTAATTCATAAGGGCTGTATTTTGTACTTTTATGAGTGCTTGTATTATATGAAAACATAGGCATTTCTATGTATTTATCCTAGTGTTCTTTGTCTGTGATTTGAGTCGTAAGGTATTCTATTAATACATGGTGTGATCTCTCGACGAAGCCGTTCGATTGCGGGTGGTTGTTTTATACTGTTGGATGCCGAATTTTCTCGCTAGATTTCGCATTAACGCGGTTAGAAATACTGAACCTTGGTCTGTGAGTAGAGCTTTAGGAGCTCCGTAGATGCAAATAAATTTTTTCGTAAAGGCGTCTGCAATAGTCAATGAGTTTGCTTCTTTTAACGGTATGGCTACTTAGTATTTTGTTAATAAATCTTGAATGGTTAAAATGTAGATGTTGCCTTGAACAGTGGGCACTAATGGTCCTAAAATGTCCATTAAAATTTTATCAAAGGCTGACCCGGGCGTGTAGATGATAATCATTGGTTGTTTGGTTTTTACGCTGGTTAATTTTTTAATTTGACATTTTTGAA
>NW_014559441.1:0-1914 GCF_001313825.1 Dinoponera quadriceps
GTTTTTTAAACAAAAAAATCGCAGGAACTAAGTTTACCACCTAATATATGATGATACGGTTAATACATACGTCAACTAAGGCATCGAAGTACATGAATGCTGTGGTACATCGAATATTTTCTTTTGTTCTCTTTAAAACACATTACCCACACCAATTAACGCAAAGAAACATGATGGATCGATTTTCCATCTGCGAAGCCTTGGCCAAACGGAATGAAATCGACCCATTTCTTAAACGGATGGTGGCTGAGGATGAGAAATGGGTCACATACGACAACATTGTGCGAAAACGATCGTGGTCAAAGCGCGGTGAAGCAGCTCAAACGTTGGCCAAACCAGGACTAACGGCCAGGAAGGTTCTGCTGTGCATTTGGTGGGACTGGAAAAGAATCATTTATTATGAGTTGCTTCCAACATGGCCAAACACTAAATTCGGATCTCTACTGGACCGTTTGAATCTAGCGATTGACCAGAAACGGCCAGAATTGGCCAACAGGAGAGGTGTTGTGTTCCATCAGGACAGGCAACACATGTCTATAGTGACTCGCCAGAAACTTCGGGAGCTTGCTTGAGAAGTTTTGATGCGTCCACCATATAGTCCGGCACCAAGCGATTACCATGTTTTTCTTGCATTGCAAAACTTCCTTAGTGATAAGAAATTGGCATCAAGAGAATATTGTGAAAATCTATTATTAGAGTTTTTCGTCAATAGGGACCAAGACTTTTATAAGAGAGGTATTATAAAGCTACCTTTAAAATGGCAACAAATTATAAAACAAAACGGTGCATATTTGACCCAAATCGGAAAATCCGAAACATGTTAAATAAAGTCTTGAAGTTCACGTAAAATTAATGGATTTCTTTTTCCCCAACCTAATATTTCCTTAATCGGTCATGAGTATTATTTTATACATATATTTTTTTTTCTGTACGTATCTCGCAATATATTTTGATATAAAATTTCTTGATGTTGATGTCACGAAACAAAAGTAGTCAAAGCAAGGATACAGTAACTTACAATTGATTTTCAGAAAGGAATGCAGGATAACACGCCTTTCGATCAATACCATCGAAAGTGAGAAATAAATGAATCTTACTGATAAGCATGTTGTTACGTCCACGATAGATAACTATATAGGGAAATTTGAAATTAGTAAAATCAGTGATTTTCGTGGACGGTCAACAAAATGATGACTCTGCTTTTAGGTCACTCTGCTTTTCACCGAGTTTACCCTGGGTCTGCGGAGTCTGGCGAAACAATCGATGAATCTGGTGAGAAATCAGAGTCGCTTGTTCTCCTGATCGGTCTTGGATGTTCCGGCGCTGCGCGGGATGATGCGGCCCGTAATTCCAATTTCGATTTCGCAACGTTCGAGAAATGAGGGGTGGGCAAAAATAATTGCTACACAGTCGGATTTTACGACTAATATATTCCAAAGTATACAGGGTGTCCCAGATCACCCGTCTCACCCGATTTTTTCGTAAACGCAACATTTTAAAGAAAAATGTTTTAGAAAAAAGTTTTGTGACTTCGAGGGGTACATAAGATGGTGTCATTGGTTTGACCTTAGATAGTCGTTTGAAGATCATGTAAAGGTCACCTTTAATTTCTTAAATGGAAACCCTCATTTTTCAATGCATATTCTTGTAGCTTACCTCGAGAGCTTTCCAAAACGCTATAATGAAACGTTTTTTTAATCAGTACTTTTCGAGTTATGAGGATTGAAAGTTACGGTACCGCCGGCATTAGCATTACCCAGTCGTGATGTATGACATGTCTGATACTGTCACGTAAGGTGTAACAAAATTCTCATTTTCCAGCCAAGTCGTATTCAAACGCGGAAGCTTGTGATATGATGCTTATATTAGGTGATATGGATGATATTAGGATGATATGATTCGTAGAATACGTCT
>NW_014559442.1:0-441 GCF_001313825.1 Dinoponera quadriceps
TAGCTATTTAAGGACAGATCACTATATTAATATTATAACGTGATAAAAGAATTATTGAGCGCTAGCGTGGCGTACAGCGCTCTGGTATGTTATAATGAAGCACTCTCGTGTTCGCCTCTCGCTAGAAGCAAAATATTTTCATAGACTCCTGTCTCCTTTCCGATGGAGTAGCAATCTATCGAGAGTATCTCTGCCAAAAGCCTTACGCAAATTGCCGTACGGAATCGGCATTAAATCTGTAGGTCCCAATGTAGTTGTGTATAATCTGCGTGTGCACCACAATTATATGTATATGAGGATCGGGCAACATAGACAGACTTTACAAAACCTATATATGTTAGGTTGGGGAAACGGAAATCCATTATCTTTTTGGTAGATGTCTGTAGTGATTCATATCTCGTAAAGTATCTATCAAACAATTTCAGATTTATGCTCGTTAAA
>NW_014559443.1:0-1002 GCF_001313825.1 Dinoponera quadriceps
TTCCCGTCGACGATGCGCCAAGTCGGGAAACGATCCGGGTTCCCGTTCATCTCCCCAAACCGCTTTCGATACCATTCATCGTCGGTGTCCATCATCTCCGCGGCGTTTGTTTTCAGCGGGATCTCGTCATCGCCCTCGGGAATTCGCGACAGCGCATCCGGGACGTGATGTAACGCCCCTTTGCGGTGTTGTATCTCAAAATCGTACTCTAACAGTCCTAACGCCCATCGTGCAAGCCTACCCGAGGGGTTACTCAAATTATGAAGCCACCGCAAGCTACTGTGGTCCGTTATTACCGTGAAACGGTACCCCTCTAGATACGGTCTAAATTTCTTTATCGCCCAAACCACCGCGAGACATTCAAGTTCGGTCGTGCTATATTTCCGCTCGGCATCCGTGAGGACTCTGCTCGCGTACGCGATCACATGTTCCGCGCCCTTAATATCCTGGGTCAAGACCGCCCCCAGTCCCACGGTACTCGCGTCCGTCTGCAGGGTGAAGGGCGATCCGAAATCCGGGCACGACAGCANAAGCCACCTCCGACCGAATCTTCTCGAAAGCATCTTTTTGCTCCGACCCCCACTCCCAGCGCTTGCTCTTCCGCAGGAGTCGGGTCAGAGGTTCGCTCACGGACGCGAACCGTGGTAAGAACCCCCGATACCACGACGCCATCCCCAAGAAGCGCCGTAATTGTTTTACGTTGGAGGGCGCCGGGTACTCTAATACCGGCCGCGTCTTTTCCGGGTCGACCTTTAGCCCCTCGCGGTGCACCAAGAACCCGAGGTATTGAACCTCCGACCGACAAAACTTGCTCTTCTCCGGGTTGATTTCCAACCCGGCCTCTTTAATTTTCGTTAACACGCACGACAGCCATTCTAGGTGCTCTTCGAATGTCGGGGTCACCACCACGATATCGTCCAAATACGGGAATGCATGGGGCTCCATTTCCGGGTCGATCAACCTGTCCAGCAACCGTTGGAAGGTAGCTGGAGCCCCCGATAA
>NW_014559444.1:0-1083 GCF_001313825.1 Dinoponera quadriceps
CCTCCTGGCTTGCGTTTTCGCCTTTATCGAAGAAAAACTGAAAAATATGCCTATTTTCTTTTTGCTGGTGTCCGTCTATGACGCGCGCTCAAACAACACTGAGTCAAGCAATCACAAAACTGTCTAAGAGGTTTTTTAGTACAAAATCTTATCTTTCTAACGCCATTTGGCGTAATCCTATCGGACTTATACAACGCGAGATACAGATTAGTAAAGCTCTCTATTGGAAAAATAATGGATTACTTTTTAGTAGAACTAATATTATAATAAAGAATTACGCAAATATATGATTATTTAATAGCGCCTATAGAGATATTGAAATTCAGAGTATCTCTTCCTTTAGTCAGGAAGATTATTATTATTTTGCATTATTAACAATATTTCGTGTTTGCTAGGAAAATACTCTTAAGAGTTTTGATAAGAGCTTATGATAAAAAACAAACATTTGGTCAATTGATTCCGATTAATTATAGCACATCTGAAATGAATTCGAAATCTTGCAATTCAGCAATCATATATTAGTATATTATATTATTAATATATTATGTATAATTATTTATGTATTACACATATGTTTTATTATAAATATTATATATTATATATTATGTATTATATATATATATATTATATATATTATATTACTTACATTATATATTATATTATTTAATCATCTGCAACCGAATGGAATCCAAGAAAGTCCATTATGTGCATTAGTGCTCTGTTGGGAAGAATTCTAAAATAAAAGCAACAGATTTTCAATTATGTAATGTGAACATTGGAACAGTCACAGTCACACCTCAGTCACCTCAGTCACACCTCAGACAACATTGTTTTAAGAATATTTAAAAACTTCTTAAGATAACAAAAATGTCTTACAAAGTTGTTAGAAGGAAGTTTCTTTGACGTCTATAAGAAGTCTCTATTTCAAATACCTTTAAGACATTGTTTTGTCATTGTATTGTCACATACCTTTAAAACATCTTAATATTATCATATTTAAGATTATTTTGAGATTTTTGTACGTGCACGCTATATTCGTATAAATTCTTAAAATGATTTTAACTTTAGGAAGGAAAAGTGTTG
>NW_014559445.1:0-289 GCF_001313825.1 Dinoponera quadriceps
TTTGTCATAGGCGGATCCCGATCAAACGAGTTCGCAGCCTATCAGTATCGTCATCGAGGCAAATTTATATATCGAAATTATCCGCAATGGTATTCTGAAGGGTGAACCGGGGCAACCCATGGCGCAGAATTCAATCTTTGGTTGGGTTATTTCGTGACCTGTCGGTTCAATTTCGTCAACTCGTGACGAACAGTTGAACCACGGCGCTTTGCGAAACGCATCTCAAGTATCGGTACATCATTGTATGAATTCGTCCTCACCCGAGAAGGAAATTCGGCGTTTCTGGGAA
>NW_014559446.1:0-1309 GCF_001313825.1 Dinoponera quadriceps
GCATAGTAAAGAAATGATCGTTATTATTTACCTATTGCGAGTTACCAACCTTCTTTTCCAAAAATTTTTTCGAAATTTAAGAAGGAATCGAAATATCTAAGCTTCATTGTCGTAGCTGATTGGGAAGTACCAGTAATCTCTATCGTTTACCATTGCCTCCGCTTCGGCGCTGCGCGCGGATGTTTAACAAATGATCGTTGGGATTTACCTATTGCGAGTTACCAACATTCTTCTTCACTAATTTATTTGAAATTAATAATGAATCGAAATATCTAAGCCTCATTGTCTTAACTGATTGGGTAGTTTCTTTTGATTTTACAACCAGAAACGTGAACTAGTGGAAATTCACGTTTGGGCATGAATCTCATGGACCATATACGCTAGTTCCACGAGAAAATGTAAAAGTAATCAATCTGCTGGCCAAATTTACGAGTTTGCGTGTAATAAGCNCATGAAGTGTTAGTGGCTTGTTAATCTTGCGATTCTTTACGTTAAATCGTGAACGGATGCAACTGAAAGTTGTGATTATAATATTCATATTTATAACGTTATATCCATACGGCAGACCTGAGGATTTCAGGCGGCGAGTGTTTCTTTCGATTCTACATTAGAAAACGTGAACTAGTGCAATTTCACGTTTTGGCTTGAATCTTTTCTGCCAAATACGCTACTTCTACGAGAAAAAGTAAAAGAAATAAATATGCGCGCGAAACTTGCGAATTTGCGTGTAATAGGCGAAATAACGTTAATGTCGTGTGAATCTTTCGTTTCTTTACGTTAAATCGTGAAACTATGTATACTGTAAAGTGTGATTGAAATATTCAGATTTATTACATTATTTGCAAGCGGCAGCTTTGAGGATTTCAGGCAGCGAGCGTTTCTTTCGATTCTACACCAGAAAACGTGAAAGAGTGCAAATTCACATTTCGGCTTGAAACTTTTCGTCCAATTACGCTTCTTCTACGAGAAAAGGTAAAAGAAATAAATATGCGGGAGAAACTTGCGAGTTTGCGTGTAATAGGCGAAATAACGTTAATGTCGTGGGAATCTTGCGTTTCTTTACGTTAAATTGTGGAAGGATGCAAACTGAAGAACGTGTTTGGAACATTGTACTTTATTATGTTATTTCCATTCGGCGGCCTCGAGGATTTCAGGCGGCGAGCGTTTATTACGATTCTACATCTGAAAACGTGAACTAGTTCAAATTCAGGTCTCGGATTGAATCATTTCTGCCAAATACGCTAGTTCTACGAGAAAAGATAAAAGAAATAAATATGCGGGAGAAACTTGCGAGTTTGCGTGTAATAGG
>NW_014559447.1:0-8025 GCF_001313825.1 Dinoponera quadriceps
AACCGTTAACACTGATCGCTACCAACAGCAAATGATCGATTTAAATCGAACATTGCTTGAGAAACGACCGGAATATGGAAAAAGGCAACACAAAGTCATTTTGCTCCATGATAATGCCCCATCACACACAACAAAACAGGTCAGGGAAACGATCGAGGCGTTCAGTTGAGAAATACTAACGCATGCGGCTTATTCTCCAGACTTGGCTCCGTCCGATTATCATCTATTCGCATCAATNGCTGAACAACGCTTCAATTCGTATGAAAATGTACGAAAATGGCTCGAGAGCTGGTTCGCTTCAAAAGAAGAAATGTCTTTTTGGCGTGGCATTCATAAACTGCCGGAAAGGTGAGAAAAATGTATAAATAGCAATGGACATTATTTTGAATAAAATATTTTTTATCATTTTCAAACAACAGACGTGTAATTTTTACAAAAAATTCCGGTTTAATACTTCTACGCCTGGTAAACAAGTTTGGAAAAGTGAAGAAGTTGGATAAATGGGTTTCCAATGAAATCATAGAGAGAAACAAATTGAGACTTTTGGAGATCTGCATTTTTTTGCGGTTGCGACAGAATACGGATGGCATTTTACACAGGATTGTGACTTGTGATGAAAAATGGATTTTGTACTACAACCACCGACGTTCTGCGCAGTGGTTAGATACGAACGAGTCAGCACTACTCGCCACAGCATGATTTGTCGTCGCAGCAACAACCGCCGCAGCATACATTACCGCAGCATGAACTGTCGCCGCCACAATATCATTCTTCTTTATCACAATATCATCCATTCAGTACAGACATTCCGAAACAGCGTCATTGAACAATTCCGTAATGTTACAGATCGCGTCTCCGAAAGATAACAGTAGTGGGGTTTTTATTATGTTGGTGCAAATGAAATGGCCGTAGCGCAGTGGTTAGATACGAATCGAATCTTCACCCCAAGAAATTGATGTCTGTATGTTGGTCTAGCAAAGGTATCGTTCATTATTCATTTACCAAACAAGGTGAGGTTATAAATTCTGATAAATACTGTCAGGAAATTGCCACCATGCACCAAAAACTGTGTGCTCCACAGCCAGCATTGGTCGACAGACACGGCATGTTGCTGTTGCACGATAACGCTAAACCACACATTGTAAAACAAATCGTTCAAAAACTCGCCGAGTAAACATTGAAGTTCTCCTTCACCCTCGCTATTCTCTAGACATCTCACTAACAGATTATCATCTTTTCAAGCATCTGGATGCGTTTTTGGAGGGGAAAAAATTTCAATGAAGAAAGAAGTGTGAAAAATACATTTAAGGAGTTTATCGATTCACGCTCTCTAAATTTTTTTAAAAATTGCGTTGATGCATTTGGATCACGTTGGCAGAAGTGTATTGAAGTAGGTGGAAGCTATTTTGATTAGTTATGTAAGTTTTAAATTTGAATAATACAAGTTTCCACATTATATATATAAACGGCCATTTCATTTGCACCAACATAATAAAAACCCCACTACTGTTATCTTTCGGAGACGCGATCTGTAACATTACGGAATTGTTCAATGACGCTGTTTCGGAATGTCTGTACTGAATGGATGATATTGTGATGAAGAAGAACGATATTGTGGCGGCGACAGTTCATGCTGCGGTAATGTATGCTGCGGCGGTTGTTGCTGCGACGACAAATCATGCTGTGGCGAGTAGTGCTGACTTGATTGTTGTCGCTGCGACGATAATTCATACGGCAATTGAAGCTGTTGAGAGGGTAGTGATTGTTGCGACGATGGCGTTTGCCGGGAAAGTTGCTGCTGCTGTTGATGCTGCGATGGCAGTTGAGTCGACGATTGAGGCGGCGGCTGTTTAGACAACGGAGATTGAGACGGTGGTTGTGATGGCGGCGATTGATCCTCTTTATGCAGAATTTCTGATAATATCACGACACCGTTGGACGTTTCACATTCCTATTCAGCGATATCGATCTGGAAGAATGCACGACTTGTTATAACTGATCAGCGCTTGCGTTTCTTTCATACACGCACAATTACTTCATTTTCGGTTGATCTTTTTCTCAACAATGAAATATTAGAATTTTTGTGTAAAAATCACTCCAGATTTTTTTCTCAATGTATCCAGATCTGAATTCATCTCGCAAAGATCACTGAAAGCCTGACGAAAATTTTCCACAGTAGTGATCAAGTCGCGATTTATCCTTTCTTTTATTAGAATTGCAAAATTAATTGCTTTCGAAAAAATTCTCTAGACTTCGTGTGCATTCTCGACATTTTCTCGTTGTACCATTGAACAAAAATCTTTTCCGTTTTTTGCAAAAGAGCACAAAGAGAAGAGGACGATTGCGGAGATTTCTCCCGCTCTCTCAACATTTCCTCGTTAGATCGAAAGACTGACTAACGTACTTTCGCATGAACATCTTAGGATTTATATACCTCGCTATCTACATAAGAAATTCAAAATATTTTCAAATATGCTAATTTTTTATTGTGTATGCTGTTCACGCTTTTATTTCGTTTATATGCTTCAATTTCATCAATCGTGTAAATCACAGTCAAAGTCAACCGTCGCATCCTCCTTCCTTCCTTTACTTTCTTAAGAATTCCGCGAAAAAATATCGCAAGGACCCCCTCCGGATCCTCTGTCGCCAAGGATCCTCTCCTCGAGGATCTCGGCGATGAGAGTGGACCATATATTCCTCTACTTTTCATTCAAGGAATTGGGGGGAGTGCTGCAATCGACGATAGAACAAACAAAAATCGACCGCGCGCGATTGATCGATCGATCGTTCCAACTGTTATCGGATGTTTTGCATTTCGTGCCGTATGAACGAGGCGAGACTAGGTCGGAGAATGGAAATTGAATAGGCTTTTATACTTGTCGAGCGTGACGCAACAGCGGCTCAACCGAGATCACTGTGCAGCGCACGTGGGTGCGTGTGCGCTTAGTCGATCGTTTGTCTATTTTAAACAAACGCGCGTTCTTACGAACCGCCTTGTATTATTAAAAGAAAGCAAAATTGCTACATTTGCGGTGATTGAGAAATTTTATTTTGGAACTGTACTTTCCGCGGAAACATTTTGATTTTACTTTGTTTCTCGATAGAAAAATATACATCGTAAGGTATCTATATCTCTCCAAATGTCTTGTCTCTATTTTTCTCTTTCTTCTTTTACACGCGTGATTCTTCGATCCTTGAAGAAGATTTAGATCTTCTCAAGACGACATTACTTTGCTATTGTCACTTTTCAACCGAAATTAGTTTTAGCGTTGAGAAATTAATCGGGGGAAACTTCGCGGATCGCTAAAATCGTAAATTGCGCACGTTAAAGCGGCACTCTCGAATTAGATGAACATAGTAAAAACTATGTTGGAAATTTTTGCCTCACATATCGGAGAAGGCATCGATTTATGTCAGCGGGAAGGACCTTCGTGTCACGTACTCCTCGAGAAATATTGCCGCATGACGAACGGACGGTAGCGAGGTATAGCGCTGTGAAAGTCGAAATTATTGGCGGATTATCAAGATGGAAGAGAGGCGAACGATCAAAGGGTAACCGAGGTGGAATAGACGACAAGAGCTGCGACGACGACGACGCCGGCGACAGGATCGGAAAAAAGAAAATGCGGCTATTGTGACACTCTTGAAATTGCACCGTCCGTTGTCGCTCCGCGGATCGACACGACGTAAATCAACGGGGAAGCGTTATTTCGGAAAATGAGATTTCGGATGGAATTCGGCGTCGGCGGGGAAAAACTGCAGCGAGCAACTGCAGAGAACGAATTGTCCCCCTTAATCAGATTGCCGAAAGGCGAAATATGGCGCACGCGCCCGCGAAATTCCATTGCTCGTTCGATATTTTCATATTTTCGAATATTGCTGGACTCTCGATAGGATTCCATTCCGGCGGACGAGATTAGCGCCCGGGCTGCTTTTATCGCTCGACGGTGAGTTGTAGGAAACCGTTCTGGATGGTGTCTCGCCGTCTTGCCGCAATAATTCAAAGGCGGGTATTTGTCTCGGTTCCGCGCGCGCGTCGCTAACCATAACGACGGCCGATATTCCCCGAGAAAAGGAAACGCGTTTCGACAACTCGGCGTCGAAAGCGGCTTTCGCCAGGATTCATCCGATGCGAGAGTCGTGTTTCACGCGCGTTCTACTCACGCAACGCGTTTCTCATTGTGAGAGAGCCTCGTCTCGCTTCTTCGCGGTTTCCGGAGCTACCGAAGTATCATCTCGAGTCGAAATTTTGATTCCATGTTAAACCTTTAATTCTGCACAACATAACACATACGGGAAAGAAACTGGTTTAAATCAACGATAGATATTCTCATGTATAAGAAAGAATATTATGATATTCTAAAAAGATTTTCAGTTTTGAATGTTACTTCGAACTTTGCCGTAAAGTAGCACTTCGATGTATTATATCGTCCCTAGCGTTTTACGCAACACAATATTTCTATAAATAAACGCTAGCGCTAAACCTGGCAATACAATTCCACAACTATATTTCCAAATCCAGATTGCAGATAATTTATGAGAATAGTATATAAGACGTGAACATATTATAATAATATTGGAGAGGTAAGATTAGACGGTGGAGAAGGAGAAGAAAAGGAATATAACTGGAAGTCGAACACACAAAATTTACTTGTTTGATAAACAACTTGTCTGATTTATTTCACAAAAATATTTATTTATTTCACAGACAAATAATAGCATTAAAAAAGTGTTCCATTTTAGGATTTTCATATTCTCTTATTTCTTTGCCATAGTTTCTGAGATGTGAACCCCATGACATTCTCAAAAGAACATCAGCATTCCTGATGATACAACTGGTAATTTCATCCAACTGTCGTGATCCAGCTTGTCGACGCTCGTACATAGCCATCTCTACCGTAAATATTCGGTCGAAGTTGGTGTTCTGTTTGGTCGATATTTCCAAGTGCCAAAGATTACTTTCCCGACACCAACCATCTGCTTCTTTTCTTGAAATTAATCTGTCGCTCTCGGAGGTGTCCTGCTTGCCAACAACGATAAAGGGGAACGTGTCGGCATTTGTAATGTCCGCTTCTTTCTTAAATTTGCATGTCCAATATTCCAAGTTTTGGAAATTGTTCACATCCTCTGTTGGGTAGGTTAGAAGACATATAACGACGTCCTTGTACTCGGACAGTGATACTCCAAATTCCTCAATGGCTACGGTGTCAAACAGATTCAATTCGTAGAACTTATTGTTGACACTTATAGATTTTCGCAAGAAATTCATTTCTTCGCTTACAAGCACATTTTCGCACGTATCCCACACGAATTTCCGCGCAATGGATGTCTTTCCAACGCCTGCATCGCCGAGAATTAGTACGTTTATCTGCGCACGCTCGTTAAAATTTGGGAGATTATTGTTTGCGGACGACATCTTCGACGTACTATTTCGAAATGGTGTTTCGTACCTAAAGACCTGCAACTCTCCTGTTTTCGTCGCGAGACCCTTATAAAGGCTAGAATAAAATTGGTAAGGATGAACTTTCGGATTTTGATAGGTCGTAGTCTTAATATCTTGTCCAATGAGGTGCAAGGTCATTTTTTATTGTGCATGACACTAAACCGAGGAAAAAAGCTTTTCTTATTTGGTACCAGTCGAACAGAACAATTGGAACTTTCTCTTTTTTTACGCTGTTTCAGAAAAAAAAACGAAAGACAAGAAAAAGATGCAGAACGAATTTTTACACAAGGCTCGTCGCGCGCCGGCCGTCGCGAAATCCAGAACGAAGTGAGTCGTCGTGCAAAAAATACTTTTGTCCGACGAATAGCCGCCGCTATCCTCGGGCCGACGACGACGATGATCATTGTGTTCGCGCGGCGAATGTCTGATGTTACAACCAAACGTCGCGTACGCATCGACCAAACGTTCAATAGTTACGTTCCGACTGTCGCAACTCGCCACGACATCGTTTTCCACTTGCAAACGCAGTAAGTTTTCGACGGTCTCCGTCATCGCGGCTCGAGCAACTCGGCGCTCGACATCGTCCAAGTTCGCACTAATACAAATCTGCAACGCGTCATGTATTGCTCTACCAAGAGTGAGCGCGTCGTGTCGCCGACGATTCTCGCCGCTCGCGCTATTCGCTGATGATGACGCGAACGCAAGTAGAATTCTACGTAGGCAACGCACTTCTCGAGCGTGGCTCATGGCGTAAGGAACGGCGGTCATAGCGGTCGTAGCGGACGTAGCGGTCGTTCTAGATTCTACGTTTCGTTCGCAGGCCGCGACGTGGCCGAGATACGTATCGGCGCGAATCGTCACCTTCAAATCACATTCCTCCTCCTTCTTCGTTGTCGCGATGCGACAACGATGGGTTCTTCGTCGCGCCAATGCCAATCGTACGATACTAATAATTCTTACAAACGCTTTATTTCAACGTCGGATAAACATTGAATTCGAATTAACAAATCGCCTCCCTGAACACAGTTGCGTGACTGCGCAGCCACCGCTGCCGCCGAGTCGTCGTTCCCAGTCATCTCAGCAGTCGCGAAACGATGGTTCCTGAGAAAACGTCGAATCGAACATTTCTGTTTCTGTCGGGCAAACCTTTCCTCCTCGATTCACTGTCGTCGTCACTGTCACCCATATTTCTGCAAGAGTCCCGCCATATATCTTCGTTGCCGTCGTTATTTGCTCCCCCACCATTCGTCAATCGTATCCATTGAGCCAACGAAGAAATGGTCGGTCGCGACCATATTGTGCTCTCCAACCTGGGGTAAAAGACTCGACCGTCGCGCGATCTCACCGAACCCAAGCGCAGGCAAGCTTGACGCAGCGCTATCATGAGCAATAGCCGCGCATAAACGACCAGAGTGTCAATGAATAGCGTGGTCATAAAGGTGTACGGAACAAGCGCCGATCGCATGAAGGAGTCAATGAAGCAATCTCGAATCTATTCCACGGCGTAATATCTCGCTGACGTGTTCGGGAATGCGGATCTCCGGAATGCGCAGAAACGCTTACAGAGTTAGAAATGCCTTACCGAAATATTTGTTGATACGCAGCGCACGACAATGGGCGAATCTTCGATCGCCGCTGAATTTCTCCGGCAGTTCTAAAGCGTAAAAAAAGCTCCACATGTGACGTAAAAACCACAAGCGTTTGCGAGGGCGACGTAATTTTTCCACCGCGGCGTCACAACCGTCGGCCGCTGCTTTCGTCGCCGCGCGTCAAGAGACGACTTCATTGCGATCGCCGACGGCACCGAACTTGAGTGTTTGTTGTAATCGAACGATCGCTTCAGATATTGAATACCTTACTCGTCATCCAGACTACTCGACAGCGGTGGCGGCAACGTGTCGTACCTGTGGAACGCTTCTTCCAACGAAGAGTAACATCTGTTCACGTATTCTAAAGAACGACCCAACAGACCGTGGGCGAAATCATTGTCGATGCATACAGACAGCCACAATAGAAACACCCAGCATCGATTGAACCTGTCAGTCCATCGCGGCCAATGGCGCAACACGCTGTCGCTGCTCTCGTGGTAGACCAAATAACGACAATCTCGCGACGAGGATTGTTTCGACAGCACGTATACGAATACATCGTTATTCTGCGCCATCACCAAACGATCCACGTATATGAATTTGCTGAACTAGTTCAACGTTTTTATCTCCCTTTCGTCCTCGTTGTAATCGAACTCCACGGCACACATGGTGTATATCATTCGTCGCGAGGCATCGTCGCCGCCACGACTGCAACGGGTTACGCGCACCAGCGGACACGATTCACGCGACAATTCGTCTTCGCAACCACAAATACAGTCGGTATTGTGCCTGACGAGAACGAATTCTCTCGAAGTAAAGACTCGACGTACTAAATGGGCCACTTGCAATATCTTCATTCACGTCTGTTGATGATCATTACTGCCGACTTTATCACCGTCAGTAGAAGAGAGAGGCCGGTTCTGGCTCAATTGGATCTGTTTTACCGACCGAGTAGCAAATCCAGTTGGCGCAGTTGGATCTGTTTTACCGGCC
>NW_014559448.1:0-206 GCF_001313825.1 Dinoponera quadriceps
AAGTAGGGATGAATTTCCGGTTTAGGATATGTCGAAATCTTTATATTTTGTCCAGTGAGGTAGCACGTCATCAGGTCGGAATCTTTATATTTTGACTAGTGAGGTGCCACGCCATTTTCTATTATGCACGGCACTAAACTGAGGAAAAAAAAACTGCGTATTTTATACGCTTCGAAAAAATAAATGGACCTTTCGCTTTTTTTTCC
>NW_014559448.1:267-658 GCF_001313825.1 Dinoponera quadriceps
AAAAAAAAAAGGGAAAAAGGGAAAGAAAAAAAAGAAAAAAGAAACAATCGGTCGACTGTCCACTCTTCCCTTCTATTTTCTTTTAACGAAACATCGTTAAATAATCGTTAAATTACGATTTAAGAACCGTTAAATTACGATTACGTTCTGTAGGAAAAAAAGGGAAAGGTGCATTTGTTTTGATCGAAGGGTACAAAAAAAAGGGAAAGATCCAATTCTTTTGTTCGAAGAGTATAAATTACAAAGTCTCTTTTTCCTCGGTTTAGTGCTGTGTATAATAGAAAATGACGTGACACCTTGAGAAGATTTAGCACAGATTTCTCAAAGAGGACCAGTTTCTTCTTAAATAAACTTATATATAATAATAAACTTATACGGTGCGAGAGTCGCA